>NW_011501652.1:35969-36387 GCF_000495115.2 Populus euphratica
TTGCCTACAACTTTCATGTTTCGAGTGACTCCAATTTTGACGTTATTAATGACGTTTTGGGCAGACAAGAGAAGATAAGGATTGTCACCAAGTCAAGAGTTGGCCACCCACTCATCAATTAGTCATTAAATCAATAGTTCCCAATTTTGGCCTATAAAAGGAGGCATTTGCCATGCATTTAAGCATCTTGGTGTCCAAATCAAGATCATACTCTTGCTTTCTCTCATTTTTTGTAATGTTTATGCTTTGCTTTCATTAATATAAAGTTTATGCCTTTCATTTCCTTTCATTTACTTAGTTAACTTTAATCTTATTCATGTTCTTATTTGGTTTATTTATTTTTCTTTCTTTCATTATGTCTAGCTAAGTTTTTTATGTCAAGGTGAAAAGGTTACACTAATGGTGTAAGAATAAGTAT
>NW_011499881.1:0-32390 GCF_000495115.2 Populus euphratica
CCGAAGAAGATAATCAATCACTTCATAATGAAAATAATGAGAATAATCGTGGTAGAACACTTAGAGACCACATGAATCCCACAAGAACAAGTGCACCATCATGCATAGTTTTTCCTCCTGATGCATCTCATTTTAATTTTAAACCAGGCATTATTCAACTTTTACTTTCTTTTCATGGTTTGGAATTGGAAAATCCATACTTGCATTTAAGGGAATTTGAGGAGGTCTGCAACACATATAATAATTTAAATTGTAGCATGAACACCATCAGATTAAAGCTTTTTTCTTTTTCATTAAAAGATAAAGCTAAAACATGGCTACAAAATTTAAGACCAGGATCTATTCGTGCTTGGGATGAAATGCAACAACAGTTTTTAAAGAAGTTTTTCTCATCTCATAGAACAAACTCTTTCAAGAGACAAATCACCACTTTCACTCAAAAACCAGGAGAAACATTTTACCAATGTTGGGATAGGTATCGAGACTTGCTTAGTACTTGCCCTCATCATGGTTTTGAAACATGGAGATTGGTTTTACATTTCTATGAAGGGTTAACACCTAAAGATAGGCAAATGGTTGAATTGATGTGCAATGGAACTTTTGAAGATAAAGACCCTGATGAAGTAATGGAGTACTTAGACTTGTTAGCTGAAAATGCTCAAAATTGGAACACCGCGGGTACTTGTGAGGCACCGAGTAAAACTCAACCTCATACATTTAGTGGAGGTATGTACAACCTTAGGGAAGATCATGACCTTCAAGCCAAGTTTGCATCTTTAGCTAGAAAAGTCGAGGCACTAGAATTGAAAAAGAGTGGTCAATTAAAATTTGTTGAAAACATTGCATGTCAAATATGTGAAACAAATGAACACTCAACCAACGATTGTCAAACCTTGCCTTCTTTTAAGGAATGTCTCCATGAACAAACCTATGCTTTAAATAGTTTTCAAAGGGCCAACCACAACCCATACTCCCAAACATACAACCCTGGTTGGAGAAATCACCCAAATTTTAGTTGGAAGAGTGAGAACAACAATGCACAAACTTCATAACCACCGTTTCAAGCACACCATAATTTCCAAAATTCTCATGGATGTGCACCTCCTTATGCTCCACCTCTTAGAAGAAATCTTGAGGAAACATTGCATGCATTCATTGAAAAGCAAGAGACAATTAATACTCAACTTGTTCAAAACATGACAGATTTTAAAGATACTCTTGCTAAATTAACATCTGCTCTTAGTTTCCAAGAGAAAGGTAAGTTTCCATCTCAAACACAACAAAATCCCAAAGGGCAATACAATGCAAATGCAAGTAGTTCCGGAAACCAACACATGGATCAAGTCAAATCAGTCACTACTCTGCGCAGCGGTAAGGTTATTGAAAAACCCTCTCTTGAACCTTATGAGAAAGATGATGAGTCAATCTCTGAGGGTAAGGAAGGGGTTGAATCTGAAAATTGCAAAGAAACGACTGATTCACCGCTAGCACTTCCATTTCCGACTGATTCACCGCCAGCACTTCCATTTCCTCAAGCCATGACCAAACAAAGGAAAGTCAATCACAATTCTGAAATTTATGAAATTTTCAAACAAGTAAGGATCAATATACCTTTGCTGGATGCAATTAAATAGGTTCCTTTCTATGCTAAATTTTTGAAAGATCTCTGCACTGTGAAGAGGAAACTGAATGTGAAAAAGAAAGCCTTTCTAGCCGAACAAGTAAGTGTTATTCTTCAAAACAATAATGCTTTGAAATATAAAGACCCTGGTTGTCCTAAAATTTCTTGCTTTATTGGAGAGCATAAAATTGAAAGAGCCTTACTTGATCTTGGTGCTAGTGTGAATTTACTTCCATATTCAGTTTTTCAGAGTCTCAATCTAGGTCAGTTAAAACCAACTTCTATAACTTTTTTACTTGCCGATAGATCTGTAAAAGTGCCTAGAGGAATAATTGAAGATGTGTTAGTACAAGTCGATAAATTCATTTATCCTGTGGATTTTATTATCTTGGACACACAACCTGTTGAAGTATGTAATTCATTTCCTGTTATTTTAGGACGTCCATTTCTTGCAACTTCTAATGCATTGATTAATTGTAGGAATGGACTGATGAAGCTATCATTTGGAAACATGACATTGGAGATGAATATTTTCAACATTTGCAAGCAACCTAGAGATGATAATGATTTACAGGAAGTGGACTTTACTGAAAAATTAATTCATGATCAATTTCCAACCACTTCCAATGAAATTGAGATTGATGAATCTGATGATTTGGAAAAGATTTATTTTCAGGAAAAATCAAAGACAAGTAATTGGAGGCCACAAATTGAGGAATTGCCACCACGACCAATTAAGTTCATACCTTCAAGTGTTCAACCACCAAAACCTGATTTGAAGCCGTTGCCATCCAATCTCAAATACTCATTTTTGGGAGAAAATGAAACTTTTCCGGTAATAATCTCTTCCAAACTTAATGCACATCAAGAAGGTAAGTTATTACAAACTCTGAAAATGCATAAAAAAGCATTAGGATGGACCATAGCTGATATAAAAGGAATTAGTCCTTTGATTTGTACACACAGAATTTATTTAGAGGAAAATGCTAAACCCTCTAGAGAAATGCAACGAAGGCTAAATCCTAATATGAAAGAAGTAGTGAAAAATGAAGTCATTAAGCTTCTAGATAATGAAATCATTTATCCTATTTCTAACAGCAAATGGGTAAGTCCTACCCAAGTTGTACCTAAGAAGTCTGGAGTCACTGTGATAACAAATGAGAACAATGAGTTAATTCCCACTAGAACTCTTACTGGTTAGCGCATGTGCATTGACTATAGGAAACTTAATTCAATGACTAGAAAAAATCATTTTCCTTTACCTTTCATGGATCAAATCCTAGAAAGAGTTGCAGGTCATGAATTTTATTGTTTCCTAGATGGCTATTCAGGTTACAACCAAATTGAAATTGCATTGGAAGATCAAGAAAAGACTACTTTCACATGTCCATTTGGTACTTTTGCATATCGAAGGATGCCTTTTGGATTATGTAATGCACCAGCCACATTTCAAAGATGCATGCTTAGTATATTTAGCGATATGGTTAAACATTTTCTTGAGATTTTCATGGATGATTTTTCTGTTTTTGGCGATTCATTTGATGATTGTTTGACTAATTTAGGAAAGGTTTTAACCAGGTGTGAAGAGAAGAATCTTGTGCTGAATTGGGAAAAATGTCATTTTATGGTAACAAACGGCATTATACTTGGTCACATTGTTTCATCAAAAGGAATTGAGGTTGACAAATCTAAAATCGAGTTAATTGCAAACTTGCCAACACCAAAATCTCTTAAAGATGTTAGATCATTCCTGGGACATGCTGGTTTTTATAGAAGGTTCATCAAAGATTTTAGTGTAATATCTAAGCCTTTAAGTAACCTTCTAACAAAGGATACTATTTTTGAATGGACTGAACATTGTGAAGAAGCCTTTGTTAAACTTAAAAACTTGCTTACTTGTGCTCCTATCATTCAACCTCCCGATTGGTCATTACCTTTTGAAATAATGTGTGATGCTAGTGATTATGCCGTAGGTGCTGTTTTGGGACAAAGAAAAGATAAGAAACCTTATGTAATTTACTATGCAAGTAAAACTTTAAATAGTGCTCAAATGAATTATACCACCACTGAAAAAGAATTACTTGCAGTAGTATTTGCATGTGAAAAATTCAGATCTTATCTTGTTGGTTGCATGGATAAAGAGATGGTCAAACTTAGAGAAGAGATGTCGGTGCAATCCAAACCAGAACACTATTCGGTAATTGGATCATATCTGGAGCTACAGATCTCAGACTTAGGTCCAATTTATATGGATGGAAAGGTAAGACATAGGCCTACAACTTTCATATGGAGCCCAAGATCTAAACAGGCCATTATCAAGTCCAAATTGTAGCAACAACAAAGAAGCCCGAATCTGTCTTCCAGCCCGAGCACTGTTCGGTATTTTGGCCGTATCTGGAGTTCTAGAAGTCCAAATGTGCTGAATTTTTTACACAAGAAAGCTGAGACAATTTCCTACAACTTTCATGTTTACAACTGGCTCCAATTTTGACGTTATAAATGACGTTTTGGGCAGACAAGAGAAGATAAGGATTGTCACCAAGTCAAAAGTTGGTCACCCACTTATCAATTAGTCATCAAATCAATAGTTCTTAATTTTGGCCTATAAAAGGAGGCATTTGCCATGAATTTAGGCATCTTGGTTTCCAGATCAAGATCATGCTCTTCCTTTCTCTCTTTGTATTTTTTGTAATGTTTATGCTTTGCTTTCATTAATATTAAGTTTATGCCTTTCATTTCCTTTCCTTTACTTAGTTAACTTTTATGTTCTTATTTTGTTTATCTATTTTGCTTTCTTTCATTATGTCTAGCTAAGTTAGTTATGTCAAGGTGAAAAGGTTACACTAATGGTGTAAGAATAAGTATAATGTAAACTTAATATGGACTTTAATGTTTGATACTAACATGTTTTATATTTGTTATCTTGTTCACTCTTTAATACTTTGCTTGTTAAATGACTAATCTTGATTTATGTTGTATAACACTTGGTACAACAAATGCTTGGCACTTTCATAGCCCATAATGTATGGTATCTCCACTAGGATGCGTCTCAAGAGTCCATAGAAGATTATCTAAAGGCTCCTTACTCAGGTCATCCTTAATGAATTGTATTTTATCTTCACGGTTTATAGATACCATTCCTAAAGAACGACATTGTGTGTTACAAGTCCATCTAGCACATCGATGACAGACTTCTAGTCATTTTGCACGACGTTTCTTTGCAAAAGTGCTTTTACTTGTTCCAGGCATATGTGAATAAAGAAATTAGAGGACTCACCTGATAATCGGACCTTTGCTTCAATCATCCAGCGAATATCTTCAGGAATTCCATGATTCATTAACAATCTCAATCTTGCACATCTAGCACGGTAAATTTTTGTAATCGCATTCTGAGGCAGAGCGGGAAAATACTTTTTCAAGGCAGAGCGGGAAACTCAATCTTGCACATCTAGCACGGTAAATTTTTGTAATCGCATTCTGAGGCAGAGCGGGAAAATACTTTTTCAATTTTTCAAGATTAGTGTCCATTTTCAAATGAGAATTGGAAGAGAGATTCAAAGAATTGCACAAATATATACACAGATATTAGTTATTGTGGGAAACTGAAAGAACCGACTTAAGTCACGAAGTACCGTTATCCGCCATTTGACCGAGGTGAGAGAAACTAGCAAAAATCACTCAAAAAAAAATCAATCTTTATATACAGGATCACCCAATTCAATAGAGTCATGTTCAACTGAAAAATTGTCAAAGTAAACTTTTAGACGATGTCCATTTACCTTGAAAACATTGTCATTCTTTGGATTCTCGATGTCATAGGCCCCATATGGATACACATGTTTCACAATAAAAGGACCGCTCCATCTTGATCTTAATTTTCCAGGAAATAAATGTAGTCGAGAATTATAAAGTAAGACTTTTTGACCAACATTGAATGTTTTTCTCAGTATTTTCTTGTCATGAAACTCTTTAATTCTTGCTTTATGAATTCTTGAATTTTCATATGCATCATTTCTTATTTCCTCAAGCTCATTTATTTGTAATTTTCGCAGTTGACTAGCATCATCCAGATTTGAATTGAAAGCTTTAATAGCCCAATAAGCTTTATGTTCAAGTTCCACAGGCAAGTGACAAGGTTTTCCATAGACTAGTCTATAAGGTGACATACCTAATGATGTTTTATAAGTAGTTCGATAAGCCCAAAGTGCATCATTAAGTCTTAAAGACCAGTCTTTCCAAAATTGGGTTACAACAAAAGGTAAAAGTTGAATAATGTCTGGCTTAAAATTAAAATGATATGCATCAGGAGGGAAAACTATGTATGAAGGTGCACTTGTTCTTGTAGGATTCATGTGGTCTCTAAGTGTTCTGATATGGTTATTCTCATTATTCTCATTATAAAGCGATTGGTTATCTTCTTCGGCCATATTTTCTAAAAATAATGAGGATAACCTACAAAGTCTACCACTTAATATACGTGACCAAACTCTCATCCACATGTAGGAAAAGAATAAAAGAACAAAAAGAAACAAAACAAAAGAAATAAAGTTAGATACAACAAAAGTGAAAAGAAAAAATAAAATAAATATTATAATTTATACAAGAATTACATCCCCGGCAACGGCACCAAAAACTTGACACGACCAAAAATATTGGTGTCTTCTTCTAAGTGCAGGAGTGTCAAAGTAATAAATAACCCAGCAAGATCGAGATTGAACCACAAGGAGGTTAACTATATAAATTATAAATAACAACAATAATAAGTTAAAAAAGACTTTGAGATTGTAAGAATAATTTGAGGATTAAACAATGATAAAAACAAGTGTCAAGGTTAGAGAATCCTCTAATGGTATTTCAAACGAAAGTAGTATAAACTCTTTTTATTACTCAATTGAAAACCATATACAAAGAAGGTTCCAATCAGATTATAAATTGTTAACATGATTACATTAGTCATCTTATTCAATTAATGTTAATACTTGTAAATCTCGTCAAGCATTCATGATTATAACTTATGTTAACAACAAATCAAGTTCCTTTCATAGCACAAGTATCGGTTATACCATACGTTTGAGCTATGAAAGTGCCAAGTATTTGTTGTATCAAGTGTTATACAATATAAATCTAGATTAAGCATTTAACAAGCAAAGTATTAAAAGTGAATAAGATAACAAATACAAAACATGTTAGTATCAAACATTAAAGTCCATATTACTTACACAATTAGTGTACCCTTTTCACTTTTACATAATAAACTTAACTAAACATAATGAAAGAAGATAAGAACATAAATACACAAGATAAGAACATAAATATACAAGATAAGAACATAAATAAGATATAAGTTAACTAAGTAAAGGAAATAAAATAAAAAGTATAGACAAGAGATTAATGAAAACAAAACTTAAACATTACAAAAATATAAAGAAATAAATAAAGAGCATGATCTTAATTTAAAAACCAAGATACTTAAGTGTATGCCTTTTATAAGCCAAAATTAGGAACTATTGAATTGATAACTAATTGTTGAATGGGTGGTCAACTCTTGACTTGGTGACAATCATTATCTTCTTATCTGCCAAAAACGTCATTGTTAGCATCAGAATTTGAACAAACTTGAATCATGAAAGTTCTAGAAAATTATCTCAACTTTCCTAAAAAAATTAAGGTCATTTAGACTTCTAAAACTCAAGATGTGAGTTGAACACTGAACAGTATCTGGGCTGCATGATAGATTTGGACTTCTTCATTGTTGTTAAATTTGGACTTACAAATAGCACAATTGAGTCTTATCTTTCCTATAAATGTTTTAGGTCTATATCTTAGCTTTTCATCCATATAGATTAAACATAAATCCAAGTTCTACAGCTTTAGATATGACCCCATAACTAAACAGTGTTCCAGTCTGTACTGAACTAGCATCTCTTTTCTAAGCTTCAACCTTTCTTTATCTTCTCAATTTTAGTAGTTGAACTTATCAATCAATCATTTATTTATATGAGAGGTTTGTATTTAATTTTAACTGTCACACCCGAACATCGCAGCGACCGATTAAAAATTATATCGATTGGAAAAAGAACAGATATCTGGTACATTGTTCTTTTAGGGGAAAAGGTCTTGTTCAAGGAGTCGCCACCTAGTATTATGGTCACTAGGAACCCTAATTGGTCAATAGAGATTCTATGATACGAGACTGGTTAAACAAAAGGGAAGATGTTATCACCCCTTAAGCGTCCTGCCTAAAGTAGACTGCATTGTTGGTTTTGTCTAAAATTGCTAAGAATTTGTTCTCTTTTTTTTTTCTTTTTCCTTTTTTATTCTTCCTTTTATGTTCCTAACTCTAACGTTAGTGAACAATTCCTACGAATATTTCCAACTCCGGCATTGGTAAATATCGCACAAAACCTAAAAATATGATACTCTTGACTCTGGCGTTAGTGAATATTTTCACAAAAATAAATTTGAAGAAGAAACTTTTTATGTCCTTTTTTTTCTTGTTTATCCTTTATTATTATTTTCCCTTTTTATTATTGTTAGCCCTCTTTTTAGAGGAAAAAAAAAACATTGCACAATATATTTGCATTTAACAGTAATAATCCATAGATTGAGCACATTTACAAGAAATACAAACACAAGAAAAAAAATAAAATAAAATATCATTTGAATCAAACTCATTCTCTTTTTTAAGTTCAATTTAGAATCAAATTTGAAAGCAAATAATTATCATTATCTTGAGGATTATCTTAAAAGTAAGGATTATCTTGAAAAAGGTAAGGATTATCTTGAAGAAGATAAGGATTAGCTTAAAGGTAAGGATTATCTTAAAGAAGAAAAGGATTATCTTGAAGGTAAGGATTATCTTGAGGATAAAGATAAAATGACAAAGGCACATTGTAGTCCCTAGTTTTCACGCAAGTTGACCAATCACACTTTTCATTGAAATAAATATCTGATCTTTTAATTTTATATTTTAAACCCTGTAAAATTAATTTAAAAGACAGTGGGCCAAAATTGGGTTACAACATTAACATTTATCATAAATTAAAGGTATCTTATAGTATCAGACTTTTATTCTAAAACATACTTTAGTTAAGGAGTTATTGATACTTCAAGTGCAAAATACTGATATAAAACCTCGATCAAAATGCACTTTTAAGTACTAATCAGCTTCATCGCTTTAGTTCTTTCTTATTTCATCTTGGCTTCATTAGCATCGCTGTTGATACTATACCTTTTATCTTTACTAGATCGACCACTTTTATCTACTTATTTCTCTATGTTGATGATTTAATTGTCACCAACAAGAATGCTCCCTTCCTTAGGAATTTATTTGGTGTCTTCATCATAAATTTATCACAAAATACTTGGGTCTTTAAGTTATTTTATTGGTCTTGAGCTTTCCTTTTCTACCAATGGTCTTCTCCGCAGTCAAGCAAAGTATGCTCATGATATTCGTACTCATGCTCAACTACTTGATGCAAATCGATGTCCACACCAATGGTTTTCTTTTAATAGCTTTTTAATGTTGGTGACCCTTTTACTGATCCCATATTGTGTCGATCTATGGTGGGTGCCTTGCAGTACTTGACAATTACATGTCCTGATCTTACTCATAATGCTAATTCTGTAAGTCAGTATATGCAATCTCCCACATTACATCACTTTCAAGCACCCCAACATATTCTTTGTTACGTTAAAGGTACATTTCAGCATGGACTCTATTTTTTTTCTTCTCCACCTACTAGTTTTATTGTCTATTTTGACATTGGTTAGGATAGTTGTCTTGACACACATCGCTTCATTTTAGGTTATACCATATTTTTTAGTGATAATCTTATCTCGTGGAGTGCTAAGAAACAACCTATTGTCTCTTATTTTAGTTGTGAATCTAAGTATCACGCTTTAGCCCACGTGACCTTTAAAGTTTTTTAGCTAACTCACCTTCTTCGCGACCTAAAGGTTTCTTTGAAGCACAAGCCTTTGCTTATTTGTGATAACAAGAGTGATTTTACTCACTCTCAATCATGTTTCTCATGAACGGTCAAAACACTTCGCTTTTGATTGTCATTTTATTCGTGAGCTTGTTGCTTTTAGTGCCATTCAACCTTAATTTATGTCGTCTCACTTGCAAATTGTTGATTTGTTACAAATAGTCTTTCTTGATCTATTTTTATGTTCTTTCGCTCCAAGCTTCATGTTCGAGTTAATCCCACACTCATCTTGTAAGGGGATGATAAGGATAACAGGATATTCAAACATGATTCATGTAATCCTCCTTCTAGATTATAGAAAATACTTTAGGAGAAATCTTAGGTTATTGTTTTTATGGTTAATCTAAAAGATATGTTTGTATACTCTATCATATCTAAACATTGTACCATATCTTTACATAATACATTCCTATAAATAAGAAGCCACATCACCACGAAAACTATAATGATTTTATAAATCTTGTTAAAAACAGATAAAAAATAGCACTGTATAGTTTAATACCATTAATGTGCTTCAGAAACATGAACATCTCTCACTCTCAATTTAAACGAAAGGAGTTCACTAGTAAGAAACAGCGATAAAAATAAATATACCAAATTATCATTAAATGTTCAAAATATCACAAACCAGCTATGAAACAAACCTATGTATCCTTAATGCTAGCATAAGAGTTAGGGGCTTTATTTATATATAGTGTTTCGTAACCTGATATGAATGCTCATGCCCTTTACAATTAAGGCCCTCGATAAATGGTAATTGAAGCCAACATTATTGTCTTGCCTAAGTTAGCACTATCTTCTAAACGGCATATCTAACAAACAAAAAATGTTATTCAAGGGAGATAAATTGATAATATGATTTTTTAAATGGTATAAATATTTTTTTTTTATATGCATTCCATTGCTAAAAATAATAATTTATAAGAGTAAGTTGTATTTTAATATGTTTGATACACAACTATTTTAACAATTCAATATGATCCAGTTAACTTGACTAGTTTAAAGACAACCCAAATGATTTTTAGTTAATCCAATATTAAAAGATAAAATTAAAAAAATTAATTAAAAATAAACAAAAAAAACCTTAAAGATAAAATTATAAAAATTAATTATAAATAAATAAATAAAACCTCAGTCAGCTCGGTTAAACTCGTCAAACTCATTACATGGGTCATGAGACTAGGATAATCTCATAAAAGATAAATATAAAAAACATAGATTTTATTAAAAAAAACTAAAGAAAAAATAACTAATGAAAAAAATTATTTCTATAAATAGTATTTTGTAAGATTTTGATATTTTTGCAAGATATATAGGAATAATGGTGGAAGTAAAGGGGGTAAGCAGGGGCCCAGGCCCCCCTCAAGACATTTTAATTTTTTTCATTACCTAAAGGTCGAGGTGGGCCTTATGATTGTGACTTTACTTTTGATTTCCAATTTACCCTTGACCTACATGGAAAGAAAAAAAATATATAAAGGCATTACTTTGTGAAATAAAAAACAGAGCCACAGAGCCATTAATTTACCCTAATATAAATCCTACAGCCAATCAAATAGAGAAATAAAAACACAAATCATGAGTAAAATTTTTCTATAAAAAGATTGAAGCAGAGCTACCAATTAATTTATCTTTCATCAAACAAAACAAGGTAATTTAAATTTAAGATCTATTTTTTTTAGATGTTTATTAACAATTTGACGAGGGTTTTTATAATTCTAAAATTTTAGATGCTTACTTATTGACAAGTTCTATCATGAAGATTTTTCTGACCAAGAAAAAATTCATTTAAGACTTCAGTTGTAGCATTATAAGCTTGATATACTCAATCATCTAAAGTTAAAGAACATGTCATCGTTTGCTGATTTATATCAAGGATTTATTGAAATAGAAAAATCAATAATTTATCCACTAGTCGACAGATTGATTTAACTTATTTTGACTCTTTCTATTTCGACAGCAACTACTAAACAAGCTTTTTCAGCGATGAAAATCATTAAAACACGACTTTGCAATCGGATAGAGGATGATTTTCTTGCAAATTATTTGATTGTTTATATAGAAAAAAAATTGTTGAAAGATTCATAATTGATATGATAATCGATGATTTCTATTCTATGAAACAATGATAATCGATGATTTCTATTTTATAAAACAACGAGGACGAGGAGCACAATTAAAAGTTTATATGTAAGAATGATTCTTTATTATTTTTTGTTTTATTTCAAAGTTTATCAAACATAAATAATGATTCGCTTTAACTAATGTTTTTTATATACTTTGTACGTTTATATTTGATAATGATTCGCTTTAACTAATGTTTTTTACATACTTTGTATGTTTATATTTTATAAGTATAAAAATCAATAATATTAATGTAATGAATATGTTATGAAGATAAAATTAACTTCATTACTTTGACTCAATTTGTTATGCTCCAAACCTTTTACCTTATATAAAAGTAATTATATGTTTGTAGTAAGTTATTTGAATAAAACTAAATTATACAGGTTTTGTTTTACAACTCATGTATAATAAATAAATATTATAATAAATTAAAATAAATATTATATCTTGTTATATTAATTTTAACTTCCTCTAACAAAAAATCCTTTACAATGCATGTATAATAAATTAAAATAAATATTATATCTTGTTACATTAATTTTGACTCCCTCTAACAAAAAATAATAGTTTCACCCCTGTGTAAGAATAACATTTTTACAAGAGAAGGGATATTTTAGCATTCTTTTTACTAATTTTTTTGGAGCATGTAAAATAAGCATGAGGAAACTAAATTAAAAAAATTTTATTTTTAACTTTCTATTTAAAAAATTCCTTGAAGATGCCTCTAGAAAAAATAATGTGCGTACGTTCATCTTTAGAAACATGAAGTATAAGATTATTAGTCTAATAAATGTTTTTTAGTTTTTTTTTGTTAATTTCTATCAATTTATATATAACTACTAATAAGAATGTTTGATATCTTTTCTTTGAAGAAAAAAACAGAGATAGAAAACAAGCTTTTTTTTCAATACTAAATAATTATTTTAATACAAAAAATTATCTGATCTTTTTTATTTAAATGTAAAGCTAGTTTGATTATATAATGATAATAAATTTAATCTCACACACAAACTCTCTCTCTCTCTGTCTCTATATATATATATATATATATAATGTAATCGTAAATTAGGTTTTGATTTTATATATCAATTACTTAATCTAGTAATGTTTATAATTAAACTCTAAAAATATAAGACTTGATGTATTTGTATTCAATATTATAAATTTAAATACCCTAACCTATCAAAGTCACGATTATAGTACAATAGCTGTGAGCTAATTTTATTAAAAGGTTTTTTCGTTCTTTGGCATATTGAATTTGATACTTGAGTTCAACGTGAGTTTATTCCATTCCAAAGAATTCAAGTTCATGATAAGTGATCACTTCCATATTTTTTTTATGTTTTTTGGAGTAGCCTTTACTCCAAGATTTTCGCTGGATTTTTGAACTAGAATGATCTATTATCATATTAAATATAATAATTTAGTATAGATTTTATTTAAATGACTCAAGTATTGTGTTAAGTGGTTTATTCTTAACTTTAAATTATATAATATATTAAAAGGATTCAATATCTCTGTTACTGTTTACCTAAACATAAGTTATTATTAATTGAAATAGTGTAATAACAAAATTATTCTTATCACATAAATTTGCAAAGCATGTAGTAGGGAAAGTTGTTCATTTTTAGAGATGTATTTAGCATTGAAAGAATGATTAAGGATAAAATTATCAATTTAAATTTGTTGGGGTAAGGTAAGGTTGTGGGCACCAAGCATTGGGGCATGGGATGACTGACAGACACTTAACATTGGGGCTGTCATACCCTAGAAGCTAAGGCTAAATCCACGCACCAGACCTCTAACCCACACGCCAGACAAGTTTAATGTTATTATTAATATTATTAAATTCATTAATATTATTAAATGTGAAATAAATATTATTACTATAGAAAAAATATTAAATTAATTTGAAAAGTAAAATCAATTATTATTATTATTATTAACTTTAGTTTGACATTCCTTTCCAAACCCAAGAAACTTGAAGCTAGAAAAAGGTGTATGGCCCAATCAACTTGGGTGTGACAATCATTTGTTGTAGTCAATTCTAAGTAGCTTGGGTCTGGCCACCCATGCTAAACTCAAAAAAATAACAAACAAACAGATAACAAAATAATGTATTTTAACTATTTAATAGTGTTTGAAAGATCAAAATAAAACCCTAAATAACAGGTCTTGATTTTGTTAACCTTGAGGATATAATAGTAGTTTTACTATGCAAATAATCATCAAAAGACTACTATACCACCACTAAAATATTTAATATTAATGAGCCTATGAGAAATATTAAAATAGACCCACAACTAGAGCTTCATCTTTTTCAACCAATGGGCACAATGAAAATTTAACTTTATGTGAAAAGACAATATTAGTCTAATCTCAAGCCTTCAAAGCTTGAAAAATTTACTGTATAAGTCTATAATGGACTGTGTCTTAATCCACAGTATACTTGCACAGGAGTTGTTAACTCCATGAAGCTTAGGTCTGGCAATCATATCAGACCTGCGTCTGGGTCTAGAACCAAACATGACTATCATACCCAAGGCTATTGGGTATGACATGGCAGTTGAACCCAGTAACATAAGTTTGGGTCTACCCCAGGTGTCAGACGCAAGGACTTTGAGCTTGGCGTGTTTGCATAACCTAAAGTGCTTGAGTCTGGCAACTCATGCCAGACCCAAGCAAATAACAAATAAACAGAGAACAATTATGCACTTTAGTTGTTAGGAGAGAGAAAAAAAATGCAAACAATTGATCACCTACAGCAATCCAACCAAGATATATTTACATGCACCTCACTATGTAGAAGATGGCTCGTCAGCGCATCTATTTATATGACAGATAGCTAGATTTAGCCACTGATAAGCATCTCACGCACCTTCTTAATAGCACAGCTGCC
The DNA here is from genome assembly GCF_000495115.2 of Populus euphratica. NCBI lineage: Eukaryota > Viridiplantae > Streptophyta > Magnoliopsida > Malpighiales > Salicaceae > Populus > Populus euphratica. Next base: position 14,639 of record NW_011499881.1, read on the forward strand.
GCCTACTTGCTAAAGCATATAGAACACGCGCCAACTTTTTTCAATTAAAAAATAAAAAATACAACATTAAAATATAAAAACGCCTCCATAATCATCTTAATTACACAACATTTTTTCAATTAAAAAATAAAAAATACAATATTAAAATATAAAAATGCCTCCATAATCATCTTAATTACACAAAATACCTATATAAATTTTACTATCACAATTCACAGTAATTTATATCTAGAATTATATTAAAATCCCCGCATCATTTAACTTTCTTTATAATAATATAATGTTCTTCGACTATTTTGTATATCTTCTAGTAGGATTAATTTACTCATAAAAAAGATAATTAGCAGAATCCTATCAAGATTTTTCATTTTTCAAGGAAAGACATGACCCTTCTGCAACACTTGCTCAAAATCGTGTTCCATTTCCATATATAGCCGCTATCATCACAGCTAACATTCGTCCCCTTCAACGAAACAGGGCAAGTAAGGAACGTGGTCTTCATGTTGGCTTGCTAACATTCGTCCCCTTCAACGAAACAGGTCGAGTAAGGAACGTGGTCTTCATGTTGGCAGGATGGACGCGAGATTATCAAGCATCACTCCAAAAATAGACGGTTAACCTCCAAAAAGAATATCATCTTTCCGCTTAACCTTTGATTAAAGCTCGAGTACATCCAAAATATGTAACATATGCATCCCACGTTTTTCTTGATGTTCTATATAAAACCAAATGATTATCAATCGAAAGGCTAGCACTTCAAGATCATTAATGTCTCTGCCAACTCTTTCGGTACTTGATGCCAAGAAGATGATTGTCACATATAGCTATTTCCTTCGTCACCTTTTCCCCCCATATTTGAGTTAAAGTTCCGGAAAGCAACAAGCCCATCTCTTCACTGGGAATATATATACAAGGATATACTTCTTGCCATTCCCAAATCAAATCATAGCAGAAGAAGGATTGTGCGGCGTAACAATGGAGGCCTCCTATCCAGTCAAGTTGAGCTCAGACAACAAGAAAGCACCATCTCGCAAGGATGAACTCTAGTTGATCGGTGTGGCCAAATAAAGAGTAGATCGCCTCACCCAAAATCATATATGTTTTCACAGATGTGATGTTCTCTGCTATGGCTAGCTTGGATGGAAATAAAAGCTGTTTGATCCCAAGTAAGATCGATTATTTTATAATAATAATGTATTGTCGATTTTAGTTACAAAACAAATTCAAGGAAAATTTTATGCCTTTTATTACTCTTGTATTACTCTTTTTTTTTTAGTTTTTATTTTGATTAACAAAACCTAATTGAAGAGGGAAAAACATGGTTCAATATGAAGGCGGGATTTACTTTTCATTGGAACCATGTAATTATCTTTTTACCGTTTCTTAAAAATTCCATGAGTTAGGTGTAAGGGTAATGCAGTCTTTCTATAAGTTTCATTGGTTATTATCAAATTGATCAAATATAAGGAGCCATTTTACCATCTTAAAAGCACCATAAAATGACTAAAATACCCTTGAAAGCATATTTTTATTTAAAGGGCATATGGGTTTTTTTTGTCATTTTGTTTTTTTAGTTATATTCAAGTTGGCTAAAAGACAATTTGGTATTTAATAAATATAAATATAATTAAAAAAAACTTGTTAGCGCATGCTTTAATAAATATAAATATAATTAAAAAAACTTGTTAGCGCATACATAATATGCACCAAAATATCTACCATTTCATCATATTCAAGTGATACATACAACGGATTATGATGGCCAAAAAGACACTAGTTGAATTTTTGAAATTGTCTTGACACTAAAGACTTCATCAAACCCATAATTGTAGCTACCTCGTGTTGAGTTAGAATGTGTTTGGTTTAATGGGTGTGGTTAGGGTTGGGTTGAAATACAGATTTTTGATATTTGATTAGGGTTAGGCTATATTTTTTGTAATTATAGGACCCACCAGAAAATAAAGTTTAATCTCAGTTTCTTATAAGCTATCTAAATCTACTTTTATGGTCTCTCTCACCTCTCTACTGATAAAAAAAAAATCACAAAAAAATAAATGTTGAAAACATTCTAGAGACAACTCTCATTCATATATACAGTCTCACCCAAACACTATCATTGTTGAGATCTCTTCAATCCTCATCCCCTTACTTCTCTTCTCTCCTCTCGAAATCTCTTTTACTTGCACTCGTTCAATTACTATGAGATTTTTAGATAAGAAGATCATTTTATTCGTTGTAAACAAGGTAAGATCTAGTGATCTTCTAGCACGTTCATCAAAAATTAAGCGTTGTAATGGTTTTTCTTTTCTATTTTGTTCAATTTGAAATATCATTTTCCTTTACCCCCTTCTTCAATCTTCCTCAATTCAAAATGACCTACGAATAAGAAGAACCCGAAAACAAAATGAGAGGTAGCTAACCAACTTCTAGGAGAGACATAGTTGACTGCATTGATCTCGGTAGCTACACCACCTACGGAATTTAATGAACCTAAAGGTGCATTGAGATAGGAATAGAGAACTAAAAGAAAAAGGCCTTTGTTAGGAAAAAATTTGCAAGTTTTTTTTTTTGGACAAACAATATTTCTTTTGAAATAACAGATTAAAAAAAGAATATGATTCAATTTCAAACCCATTTGAATGTAGCAGATAATAGCGAAGCTCGAGAATTGATGTGTATTCAAATCATAGGAACTAGTAATCGCCGATATGAGCATAGATGTAGGATCTAGAATATATATATAGATAGACTCATCGACTCACACCCAATAGCTTTCTATAGTACAGAGACGTTATCAACTCCTACGGTCGTGCTGTATGTTCTATTCAGCGGAATAAAAATAAAATAGTAAAATAGAAATTATCTTTCGGAGAGATGGCCGAGTGGTTGATAGCTCCGGTCTTGAAAACCGGTATAGTTCTTTCCGAACTATCGAGGGTTCGAATCCCTCTCTCTCCTTTTCTCGGTGAATCTATTTATGTTTTTATTGCTTTTTCTGGTTCAGTATCATAAAGGTGAATGGCTCGACTAGGTAGGATAGCCGAGCCAGAAAAAAATCGATTAGATCTAAATCTAAATGAGTTGAAAAGAAAGGAACGGGCCCACTGGACCAGAAGCTTCTCAAAATGATATTTTACTTAGATTTGCCTATAATGTTTCTAACAATGCTTCCATTTTTTTCTATACACATAAATTGCAGATCTATATGTTTTAACTAAAAAGACAACAAGTAAGGGTTGGGAGAACAAAGGTAGTTTCATCGCAAATCGTGAGTTTCTTCCTTTACATCCGAAAATTTATTTCAATTAATTGTATATTTCAATTGTTATGATTGTTGATTAATTAATTTTTTTATAATTAATTAGTGTTGCTGATAATTTATATTTGTTTGGTCATGTTTGTTTTCCTTAAACAAACTATATTAGAAGTATGCAACCAAAGCATATTGTTCAAGCTAAATTGTTGGTTTAATTAATTTTTTTGATCAAAACTAGTTCTTAAAAGGTAGTTACTTTTTTTTTTTGAAATATTGATCTCTTTTGCATTAATTCATATGTTATGGAGTTTTATTTGTTTGAGTAGTTTAGGCTACCAAGGTTCTACTTCATGTTAAATGACTTTGCGTTTTTTATTTGGATTTATTGCATGGATTTAATTGTTGCTTTTGCATTAACTCATGTGTGAAGGCAATTTGAATGCTAACAAAGTTATTTCTTATAAATTGAGTAAATAATAACAGAACTTATGAAAAATTTACTTAGAATTGCAGTCTATATTGGATGTCCATAACTACATTTAGCTTTTTTTTATTATGTTTATTTCAAAAACAAATGGTTTTTTTTAGCTTTTTTTTATTATGTTTATTTCAAAAAAAAATGGTTTTTTTAAAAAAAATAAATATTATCTTTGACAAATGAGTTAGAAGAACTCTAATTACACTTGCATAAACATAGACTTTTACCTAAAATAAAAAATTTAACTAAAACAAACACTTAAGAACCCTTGTCAATAATTCTATTACATTTTCATGTAACATTTCAATAAGTTAGAAAGGAAACATGTAGATATAAATTAAGATAGCATAATAACAAGAAATTGAACGTGTCACTCTTACAAGTATCCTGAATTTACTAGGAAGGAAAAAAAAACGAGCATGTAATACCATTTTTCTCCATAACACAAAGTAAGTATACAGCATCACAATACATGGCTAAGGATTTGATGAACCTATATAGGATACAATATTTTCTATATGTTTTATTAAAGTTTTTCATATGAACCGCCCTTCAAAAGTACAAAAACCAACCACTATACAAAAAATAACCTACAAGAAAAAACCCATAAAAAATGAATTCACAAAACAAAGATAAAAAGAATCAAAAAAAATATTGATTGCACACTGATTAGAACTAGTCATAGCAACAAGGGTAATGCATTAGTCCATTCTCAATGAAACTTACTAGGAAAATAATGAAAATAATAATTTAATGTCAATTTTTATTTTTTATTTTTATTTTCAAAATTGATTTCTATGAGTTTTAATTTGTTTAGCGACTGGTCGTATAAGTTTTATAGGTGGTGTGTTATTTGTTTTTTAAAGAAGTTGATAGTTTGTATCACATTTCTAGGATTCATTACAATGATAATAAATGCATAACCATAGTTGATTTCAAATCTTTTTTTTTTTTACTTATGATCCTTCCCACTATAGTTTTAAAACTCAGCCTGGCCCTACGGGTCAACCTGAGACTCGGTTAGAACCGGGCTGGGTTTATGAAAAAATAAGGGTTGTCAAAAACTTCAGCTGACCTGGTAAGACCCAGTCAAAAACCCTGTTGAAATCTGTTTGCTTAATTTTATACCAAAACAATGTCGTTTTGATTTATAAAAAAAAAAAAAAGATTGACCCAGTCAAAACCCAAGATTCGGGCCTTAGGCCAGGTTTAAAAACATTGCTTCCCACAAACATTGCATATTCAATGTAGTATCATTGTCTAGTTATTGATATTACATTCTGGTTTTGTTAAACATTTACAACATTCCATCTTTGAATTATAAAATCAAGCTTTGTTAAATATTTTAAAATATAGAATGGAAGGTAATGAAACTATGAAAAAGGCTACTTAGACAAAGAAAATATTACATATATTTTGTGATATATGGATTAAAGCCATTGACATAGGAATAAGACCTATTACTCATTTTAATAAAAGAGGTTAGAAATTTCTTATAACATCATTTAAAGAAGAAACTAGTCATGCATTCACCAAAAACACAACTAAAAAATAAATGAGATAGATACAAAAATAAAATTGGAAGATATAAACAAAACTCATTTATGAAAATAATGTAGACTGGAGTAGTAAATTAGAAACAATCACGACTAGTGATGAGTGGTAGAAATAAAAAATTCAGGCTAATTTTCAGAATCACAACTATTTCAATTATCGTTGTCCTATTTCATAAATTGATTTACTATATGATGTTGCATTAATTATGTGTATTTTTTTTATGTAGAAAATTAGATGAGCTAAAAAATTCAGATATGTTGACATTGAACAATCTTTGAATTTTAAATTTGACATAATCTATTCCAACATTATTGCTATTGAAAAGTATGTATGAGCATCATTATCATAAGTGCTTGGTTGTAATGATCGTATTGATCCTGGCACTAGCAATGCCACTATTAATGAGGCTGATTTGGAAGAAAAAATTGGTAATTTTAAGGAGAATGGGATTTTAAATTTCGAGAGTGACATTTGAAAAATAAGATGGAGAATTTTACAAAATATATCCACTTATTCATACAAAACGCAAGTTTATATTATAGTTGCATCTATAACATTATATAACTATATTAGAAAGAAATCACTAAATGACGTAACTTTTACAAAATATAATCTCAATTCTAATTTTATTCTGGATTATTTTTTACCAAATGTTGTTGCTTGCTCAGATAGTCAAGTATCCCGGAGCCTTCACATATGAATTTTATATATAATGAAATTGTAAATAGTTTGATAAAACAATAAAAGAACTTATCGAGGATTATTCATTATATATGCATAAAGTAGCGTCACAACTAAACCTTAATATGAAAAGCATATTAACTAAAAATATAAAATTATTTTTCGTTTAACTACAGTTTTAACCAAACACTTAAATTTATTAAAAGAGCCTCAATTAAAAATTATTTTTATGAAATTATTTTTTAAAATCACAACCATTAAAACAATCTTGATACCAAACACATTCTTGGCCTCATCCTTCTCTTGAAAGTTGTGATTTACTCTCCTAAAAGTAATTTAGGGAAGATATCTTATTTTATAAAATTTTGATGATGTTGATTTTTCAAAAACAAGTTAAACATTTGTATTTATACATTCAAAATCCTTTATAAAAATAGAATTTTTAATTAAAACTTGCATAATTAAAAGAATCTATAGTAAAATATTAATTAAATTAAAAATTTAAATCTAAATAAAAAAATTTAAATACAACAAGGTAAATAAAAATAATATCGCATATTAATTGCCAAATCTTAATTAAAAGCATTTCTAATTTTTAATCATTATAAAATTTTACCACAATAAAAAATAAGATATTTAAAATCTTTTATTAAAATTTTACTCTATAGTAACTATCAAATAAAAAAATTATATTTGATTTATCAATTTATTTTTTTATTTTTTTATTAAACTACGAAAAAAAACGTATGATTGGAATTAGCGGAAGCACGACTTACCCGACCCTGGTCAAATTAAATATGATAAAAAGTCAATAATAATCAACAAGCCATGTGAAATTGTCATTGTCGTTGTTTATCAATGTTTTCTAATAATCCAAACAGTAATAAGATATCTGTCAGGACAATTTGCAGGACAGGATTCTCGATGTGACTGCCTAACCTCCAAGTAAATATATTCATCTTGATTCTTGGGCAATCGTTTATGTTTTCTGGAACTGTTTGGATTGGGTTTTTCTCGTCCTGCGGTACAGGTATATAACGCTAGCTCTCTCTTGTCTGGGAGTGCTGTCAGAATGCGTTTATCTAAAATTTCAAAAATAGTTTTTGTTTAAAATTATTATTTTTTATGTTTTTTTAATAGTTTTGATGTATTTATGTAAAAAAATATTATATTTATATTTTTTTTTCCAAACAAAAGCACTTCAAAATACGACACAGGTCATGCGTTTTGTTCTCTCTTTCCTTTCTGTCTTTTTAACAAAATTTCAATATTTAATCTTGTGGGCTTGCAAATTCATAATCGAAACCCTCTCCCACAGGCTCATACCGCATATCCATGATAGAGATATGTGAGGAGGGCATGTAAAAACATTCAATTCTGAGAAAAGAAAGCAAAATATCCTTTTCAAATAAGAATTAAAGGGCGAAGGAGATTAATCGACAAGCCGGAGGAGCTGAGTACGTTCATCAGCTTGAACAAAGCTGTTATCTTGACGAGCTTCCAAAATACTAAGCATCAGGTTCATCCTGATTACATTGCAATCACTCTGCTTGGATATGTTCATATTCTGCTGTTTCAGTTTCTGGCGTTCATATTCTATCTCTTCACACCTTTGTCTTATTTCTTTTATGCGTTCTTGTCCCTTGCCAATCTCTTCCATGTCAGTTTTCAACTCTTCCACTAATCTTTCCCTTCTCCCTCTGCTCTTGTTGAATTTTTCTCTCTTTACTGCAGGGCAGGCCGGCGCCCGTGCATATGAAATATGTAAGTTAATAATCGGTAACGTAGAAAATAATGATTATTATCATAATTAAGTTCTGGGGTTGGTAACATGAGATGTCGGAACAATAAAACAAAAAAAAAATTAAAATAAAATAAAAACATAGAATTGGAGATTTGTGGGTACCCATTGTCTCCTGCGTTTTGTCTCGGAAACATCTCGGCTCGGGGATAGATACTTCAAGTCCATGAAATCTCTAATTTTATAAAATCTGAAAGTTTTTTTTTTAAATATAAATTTAAAATTTCTGTTTTTACTACTTCAGAATCATTTATAGAAAAAGAATTTGTAATTAGAATTTTCCTAATTAAAAGAATTTTTCTAGTATTAAAACTTATAAATAATAAAATACTAATTAAATTAAAAACCTAATAAAAAAATAAAAAAAAATTAACAAGATAACTTAATTAAAGATTTTTTTCATATCCAATCATTATAAAATTTTAACCCAACCTAAACAAATCAAAGCTTCTATTATTTTTCATCAAAATTCTACTTCGATAGAATGGTTAAATTTAAAATTATATTTAATTTATCAAATTATTTTTTAAACTTTTCAAAACCTAAAAATATAAAGAAATAATATTAAAATATATTATTATACCAAAACTATTAAAGAAAATACCCGCGCATCATTGTTTATATGATTTAATTTAAGTGTATATTACACCAATTAGTGCATAGCTAGATAAAAAAAAAAACCATTAAAAGTAAAATTATTTTAATTGTTAAGAGATCGGCGATGGTGGTGTGAGAAATTTTATGGTGGTAGTGATATCAGTTTTTAGAAAATTAGAGTTATGGAATTTTTTGGAGTGGTTGAAAAACAGTAGGAATATGTTAACTTAAAAATACAATTGAAAATAAAATTATTAGTGGGATTTTTTCAAAATAAATATATATGAATTATATACATTACACATATAATACAATAAAGTTGTAATAATAAATAATACTTAAAGGATGTATAAAAAAATAATATCAAAAGCTCCAAAATAGAAGTATGGAACTTTTAACATTTAATTTAGAGGTGAGATACATGTGATTTCCACATTTAAATTTGCATTGCCAAAAAAGCCAGCACATCATAGCTAGATAATCGAGCAATATAAATATTGGGTGGCGATTTCAATAAGAATTTGGAACTTTATTTAAAGCTCGGATAAAAAAGAACCCGCGTGGTCTTCCAAGAAAAAAAATAACCTTCGTGTATAGCTTCTCTTTTCGCTAAATGATTTATATTTTTATATATATTTAAAAAATATGTTTGATGTGGAAAAAAATTGGATTGATTTTTTTTATTGTTTTATAATGATTTTAATATGTTAATAATAAAAATTATATATATATTCATACCAGCCCGTATAAAATTATATATATATATATATATTCATACCAGCCCGTGCTAATTAAATCAGTGAAAATACAAATTTGAAACTGAATTCATTATAATTTCACTTCTATACTCAATTAAAGTTTATATTTAAACTCATCTAGTTTAACTTGTACTATTTGGACTTATGTATAAATAAGTTTAAATTTTAATTTTTAAAAATTTGATTAATAATTAAATTTTATATTTTATTTAAATTATTTTTTATGGAAGTATCCTAATGTTATAGGCTAGTTGTGAATTTGATAGATTGTTCTAAATCAACTGAAGTCGGGTTTATTTTTATTTAAAAAATATTTAATTTAATTTTTTAATATTTAAAATTTTAAAATTTTAATTTTAATTTTTTTCCTTTTCTATGGTATCACATTCTCATTTAATTTTTATTTTGTTATTAAATAAAATTATAGAGTTTTTTTAAGAATATTGGGATGATATATTTCCATGATATTAATAATTTTTTTATGGTTGATTATTGTTATTTTTTTGTTAGATTTATCTATTGTTTTAATTTTTTTATTATATTATTAAATTAATCAAATTTATTGAAATCAATCAAACTAATCATCCGAGTCTCATATTTTTTTTATTTCCTTAAAAATGCTACCATTTCCTTATTATCTTTTAATAGGGGTTTTTATATCTTTATCTTTTATTTTTCTCTATTTTTTTTTACTTATCAATTATTTTTATTTTTTGTGCATGTGATTTTTCATGTATTTTAACGAATTTATTAGCAATAGTTTAAGGGGTTTTTATATGAATTGTTTGTTTGTTAAAATTATTTTGATTTTTTTTTGTTGTGCAAGTGATTTTCATGTATTTCTTTAAAGAATTCATTAACGAGGCCGAATAAAAAGTGTATAAATAAAATGAGAAATAGTTCAATTTTTTTAAAAAAAAAACCTTAAAAAAATGTTCATAAAAACTAAAATGGTGGTAAAATACAGTCTTCTTCGATTGAGTACTCTATATATATATATACCCAGATATTTTAAAAACATTAAAAAATAAATTATATTTACCCCTTCTAAAAACATCCCTTCCGTAGATTTCATTAATAAACCCGTTAAAAACAGACAAAAATCATGTGTGCGAAAAAAAAAATCAAAATAAACTCATTGAATTACTGGTTCCATGTGTTTTTTTTTAACGGGATGCCAGGGTAGCCCGTGGACGTGACAGAGGCCGGGTGACCCACGTGTCAAACCCCCAATAAATCGAGAAAATTGGCGGCATGGATGAAGATGTACAGAGATTGAGGGTTGGACACGTACGATTACTGTAATAGAGAAGGAGCACTAGACGACAGAGACATTAAAATGGGCATTGAAGAAGTGGCAAGAAAAGACAGAGGACTGCAAATGCATTGCCAGGCCAGCAAGCATCCAGCACATGATACAAAAGGTGAACAGAGCCACGTGTACTGTACGGATTAAACTAGATTAATTTAGATAATATTTTTAAAATAAAAGGAAAAAAAAGTGTTAACTGGGAATTGATCAACTAGAATAATGTCAAATTAACTAAAATCAGATGGAAGATTTTATTTTATTCTATTAATTTAATTTAATATATTTTTATTTTTATTTTTTTAATTAAATAAAAAATATTTTAATAAATAAATTTAATAAAAATAAATATTTTTCATAAAATTAAATATATTGATCTGTATTAATCTTTTAATTTTTTAAATTTTATTTTTAATCATCATTTAAGAGTTATTTATTTATTTATTAATATAAATTATTCTTGATTTATTTAATTATATATACATAATTTTTTTATTTTTAATTAGAAATTTTTTAACTATAAAAACATTTCAAAAAAATCAGTATATATAATTTTTTATTAAAAAAATTAACTCTTTGTAGTATATAATTAAGTCAATTTCTATTAATTTTTTTAATATTTTAGAAAAAAAATTAAGTATTTTTTATTTAAAATTTTATCAAATTAATTTATTTTAATATTTAAAATTATTACATCAAAATATCTAGAAAGAAACTAATTTAAAAAAACTTTATTTTTCAAAAGCACAATTATTGTGAATGGATGGGGGTGATGAGCGTTAAAGGATCGGCTTTTGTCAGCCTACAGGGTTTCAGCATCAATCATTTGACAGTCGTTGTGCATTCCGTCCTTGTTTACATTTGTCTACGTGTGAAGTTTTGAATTGAATCCAATTTATTCCAATCAAATCAATGGTCAAACCTTGATGCCCGTGCTGTGTGCAGACACAGACATGGCGTCCGTAGCCATGTCTAGGATATATACCATAACTCTAGGTTCTTAAATATTTCATGTTATTCCACAGCAAACAACCCAGTTTCTTAAGCATAAATCAGGCTAAATCATGAGGAAGTGTAGTTTAATTGTTTATAATCTGAATTTGTTTTTTATATATTAATAGTTAAGGTATTATAAATTTTAAAGTTATTTAAAAGTTTATATAATTATTAATTTTAAAAATTATAAAATTAAATAAGATACATAATCTGGACATCTATATTAATCCAAAAATATATATAAATCAAAAATCCAAAAATTCAGCTTGGAAGAATAAATGAGCACTCATCTTTAACAGGCTACAGTGCCCAAATAAGGCCTCTGTCCAAGTCAAGAACCTAATTTAGAGCTCCACGTCCATCGTTTCTTAGCCATGAAAACTGTTTGAAGATTATTTTTAAAATCAAAATCTACTCTGAGAGCTCACTTTCATACCCTTCTTGATGATTCGATCTTCTGATCATGTTCAAATTGCAGCTTTTTATTTTTTGATTTATTCATTTTCATTTATTTATTTTTAAATGTTTTTAGATTTGAAGTTTTAGCTTTTTATTTTTTGATTTATTCATTTTGATTTATTTATTTATCCCTTGGTTAATTAGGAAAGACTGTCTAAATCAGTTTTATTGGTACATAGCTTGTAGTTTATTAATCAATAAAAAATCTCATACTTAATAAGTTTAATTTTCCTGTACCTTTTATTTTATTTTATTTGTTTGGGTGTTTTGAGTTAGCAAACCTTGATGTATTTCTTGCTATAAACTATACGTAAATCTAACCATTTCGAAAACGTATTCGGGATTGAGTTTCTTTATATTATATTTTTCTATATTCATATTCAATGTGTATTTTGTCATGCTAGATGTGTTTGATATTATTGTCTAAAGGACTTTTTCAAAATGTTTTTCTTTTTAAATATCAAATTGATATTATATTATTGTCTAAAGGACTTTTTCAAAAAAAAAATTCTTTTTAAATATCAAATTGATATTTTTAATTTTTTAAATAATTTTAACACTAGTATCAAAACTATTTAAAAATATAAATTTAGTGTTTAAAATAAATATTTTAAAAAACAATTAAAAAATAATTTTAAATATAGAGCGAGGGGCTCGGATTTTCTACGCGCTTAGTAGCGGGGATACACTCTTTTTGAGCATATCCATGTTTACTAGTTTCTATATATATTTAAAACATCACAAAATTAGACAAACACCTACAAATTACAATGTCAGCTTAGTTCTGCTCATTTGCCGCCGACTGAGACAGGGTTTGGCTTTCTTTAGCAGTGTTTTGCACTCGATGTTGGAAAGTAGTTTTTAAAAAAATATTAAATTTTTTTATTTTAGATTAATATGGTTTTTTATATTATTTTGATATATTTATATCAAAAATAATTTTTAAAAAATTAAAATATTAAAATATTTTAATGTGTTTTGTATGAAAGACTTTTTAAAAAATAATTGATATCACATTTTCAGACACTTTCTGTAAAATACTTTTGTAAAATTTTAAATTTTTTATTTTAAATTAATATGTTTATGATGTTTTTAAAATCATTTTAATATGCTGATATCAAAACAAAAATTTTAAATAAAAAAATTATTTTAATATATTTTGAAATAAAAAGAACTTTACCATACTCCCAAAAACTTATTATTTTTTAAAATATTTTTTATTTGAAAATATATTAAAAAAATATTTTTAATATTAATACATCAAATAATCAAAATATTTTAAAAAATATTAATTTAAAGTAAAAAAATAAAAAAAATTCAATTATTTTCAAAATCAATTTTAAAATATAAAAACAAAACTTGTCAGCAAAATCACATTGGTTCTTCCTTCTCTTCCATGTCTCCTTTCGACAAATTACACAAATTCCACTGTTAGCAGGAGTTGTCACCACTACATATTTTCATATAATAACATATTTGAAAAGGTTGTTTTTAAAAAGTATTTTTATTTTTAAAATATATTAAAATAATTTTTTTCTTGTTTTTAATATTAATGTATTAAAATAATACAAAAATATTAAAAAATAATTTAAAATTTAAAACATATTAAAAAAATTTGACAACACAGTTAAGCTGTAAAAATAAACACAACTTGTGTAACCGAGCCTACCACATTCCTCTTGCATATATAGAACTCTCCTTTTTCATGTTAAAAGCGTGATTTGATGCACATCATGAATCCAGCTATGGGTTAGGGTTAGCAAGTTTGTACAATGTAATCATTCTAGGTCAATGAGGTGAGGAAAAGGGCAAGGCACATGTAAAAGGTTGTAAATCAAATCAGCTGTGTATATTTTTTTTTTTAAAAAAAAAGGTGAATATCCCCTTCAATTTATATATAACTTGATTAATTTTTTAAAATTTTAAAATTAATAATTAGATAAATTAAAATTTATGACACTTTAACTAATAATTTATACTCTTCAAGATTAATCATTTGTATATACTTAAATTAACAAAACATATTTAATTTATTATAACACAAGGAAAGCTTAGAGTTTATATATGTCTAAAATTGTAAATATATAAAAATAAAATTTAAAATAAAATAAAATGATACTAGTATGGATGCTAAGTTTATATTCAATCCTACAATTGAGATAAAATCAAAGTCTTTGTATGCATATTAATAATAAAATAATTATAAATAAATAAAAACAAACAATAATATTTTAAGAAAAACTTTAAAATAACGAGGTTTTTATTGTTATAAATAATGAATTCTTTATTTTTATAATTTTATTGTCTCTCACTTATACAAGTAGTATTTTATAATATGTTTTTAAAAATTCAGAAAACACCACCTTGATTTAGATAAACTTCCAAACTAAGATTTTTGAACCAAAATAAAAAGATTTAATTATTTTTTAATAAAATGAACCTAAACTTAAGAATTTTTTAGAAAAAAAAAAACCAAAACATAAATAAATAAATAAAATATTAAAAATAAAAGGAGGAAGAGTGTGTAAAAATATGAAGAAACAAAAATCAACTCTTCCTTAACCCTTCTTTAATAGTGAATTATAGAAGTTAAAAGATTAAAAAGTTAATTTAGAATTATTTTTTATTATTTAAAATTTGATCAGAAACCATAAAATAATAATTAGATTTAAATATAGTGGTTATAAATATGAATTTTAGCTTATAAAACTATTTAAATTTGTTGAAAAAATACTTTTAGAAGAGACTATTAAAATTCATGGGCTGGACTATATAAATCATAAATTAAAATAAATAATTCTTCATAAATAAAATCCAAGTTTAATTTTTAATTAACAAATAATAATTTTTATAATTCAAAATATTATTTTATAATAAACTTAAACTTACACGTAGACCTAATTGAGCATGAGCTAAGCTAGGTTAGGTTCCTCATACACGCGAGTTTAAGTTCAAGATTCACTTTGTTTATAACTTTTTTTTAAAAAAAAAAATTTAATGTTTTTTAAAATCAATTTTAACTTTTCAACTATTTATTTAAAAAAAATTACAAAATCAATTTTTCATTTACTTACCATTTATTTAAATCATATTAATATTCTATTTTAAACAACTTATATTAAAAATTAAATTTCAACAAACTTTTAATCATAAAAGTAAGAAGATATCATTTTTAATTTGACCACAAATATATTAATTAATTATGTTATTTAAAAAAAATTTCAATAAAGGCTACCATTACCTATGATATATCCTAGCTACCGTGACAGCACTATGTTACAAGTAATAATCAAAATTAATTTTTAACGTGAAAAAAGAAAGCATTTTATTTCATGATATCATAAAATTTGTTATTTAAATAATGAAAAGAGATGCATGCACTTAATATAATGAATTTAGAAATATATAAACTCATGATCATTATTACAAATCAAGTTATTAAATATTTTAAAGAAATTTTAAACTGCTTGTTATAAGGAAAAATCTAACATTGCTAATAATGAACCAAAATCACTTGCAAGATTATTATTTTGACAAACGTTGGGTACTATAGATCACTTGAACCAAAAGGCTATTAATATGTAAGGGTATATTTCAACCAATTCTTCAAAGATATAAATTTAAATTAAATTAAAACTGGTAATTAATCTCATCACTAAAATATAAAAAAAACTCATATAAACAAAAAAAATCTAAAATAATATTGATTATATGAGATATATAATTATCATTATAAACAAAAATTAAAATTTCAAATGCAGTAATTAATATTAACAAAATATAAGTAAATGGAACAAAAAAATGTGAAATATAATATTTTTCTCAAAAAAAAAAGAAAAACAAATCAAATAGGAGTTAACTAATACCAAATGTTGATGCAATTCTTTCTAAACAAGAAAATCACAATTTTATCACAGCTTTTTATTTGCTCGCTGCTCGCCAAGATTAACGACAGTTTAGGTTGAAGAAAGACGAGACGAGACTAGAGATGGCAATTTTAATTTGAATTTGATGATGCTAATTGACATATATTTGTAAAATATTTAGATTTTCTTTAATATAATACGATATATTTTAATTTTAATTTTAATTTTGACATTAAATACATAATATGTATCATTTAATATACATATATTAACTATTTTATTTTTTATTGGATAATAAATATTTATATAAATACTAGAAACTTGATATGTAATTTATAAATATCTAATTTTTTAATAAATAATAAATAGAATAAAAATATTAATATTAAGAAATTTGACGCACAATTATCCATTTTCATCCTCAAAGAAGACTTGCCAACTGGTCGGTCGGTCTTTCTGAAGGCTGATGTCTCTAGTCTTGGAACAAGCTTCATGGAAAGAAAACAGAACATCTCTATAGTCTCGAGTCCTTATCAACATTATCCATCGCATCAACATTTCTTTAACTAAATTACAATTCTACCATGGATTTTTAGAGGATTGTGATGTTTGTTTTTCAAAGAATTTATTGTTATTAAAATAATATTTTTTATTTTTAAAAAATTATTTTTAACAATAACATATCAAAACAAATTAAAAATATAAAAAAACAAATTTAAACAAACTCTATTTGCAAGTTTCTAAACAGTACCGCAGCATTTTTCCAATAAGCGCGCCACAAGTCTCTTAACATGCTTTCAGATTTGTTAATGGCTCTTGCGATCAAGGGGTCACGCTTAAAAATTTTAAATTAATTTTATGAACTACTCGAGGAATCACGAATTAATTTGTTTACAATTTATAGTTTGAAATCATGAAAATGGGTTTGTGATGCGATGGAGATGGATGATGAGAATCTTGAAATTTAACATACTCTCTCATTTTCATTGCTTATGTTGAAATTTCAAACATTGTTTATTTAAATATTTCAATTTATTTATTTTCATTATTCCTTTTATTTCATTGAAGTAGTTAAACTTAGACCAAACATGGTCAAACTTCAGCTTAAAATAATTAATTTAGATTAATTAAAATAATATTATTTTATTTAAAAAATTAAATTAGTATTTTATTAGATTGATTAGTTACATCAACCATTCAAAACAAATCAATTATAAATTAAATTTTTTTAAAAAAATTAATCTAAATAAGAGGTTGCACTATAAAATCTCAAGTCTACTAGCTTGGTTGAACTTGTTAAATAATAATATAAATTATATTTTTTATTTTATCTAATAGTTTAAAATTTTAAATTAAATTGGTTTTTTGATATGGTATTAGAACATTGATGACCAAGCGATTACAAGTTCGAATCTTATTATTATTATTTATCTGATAAAAATTAAATACAAAATAATATGAGTATGTATAAATTTTAAGTTTAAAAAAAATTTACTTCAAAGAATATGTCAAAAAATAATATAAAGTACATTTTAAACTTTACCTAATGTATTATAACTGTAGTTTCATCAATATAGTCAATTTAGTAAAATAAAAAATGGACCGAAGATTTAAGATAATAAAAAAAACTATAACCAGAGAATTTTATTAGATCAAATTATTTATAGATGGTACAATTTACACAGGTTAAAATAGTAGAGGTACCATCAGCAACTCTGTCCATCACAAAATCACACCATAAAATTAGCATGTACAGCCTGTAAAAGAGAAGTGCCTTTTCTAGACTTGATAGTGGATGGAGCAAGGGGTACCGGTTCACATTTCCATCATGAATTAAAAAAAAAAAAAATGTCTGAGCCAGTTTCATTCTGTTTTAAATTAAAATTAATTTTCTTTATTTTTAATTAATTATTTTTTAATTATCTTAAATCATTCTAATATACAAATATTAAAAATAAAAAATATTATATTAATATTTTTTAAATAAAAAATAC
>NW_011499881.1:32437-50906 GCF_000495115.2 Populus euphratica
CTGAGCCAGTTTCATTCTGTTTTAAATTAAAATTAATTTTCTTTATTTTTAATTATCTTAAATCATTCTAATATACAAATATTAAAAATAAAAAATATTATATTAATATTTTTTAAATAAAAAATACAATAAAAAACAACATCATTGAACTCCCACCCTATTATATTAATATTTTCTAAATAAAAAATACTATAAAAAACAACACCTACGAGGCCTCTAAAACCCCTGCTGCTTTCTTTTTAACCCTCGAAATTGACAAGCCAGGGGGACATCCTCCCTTCAAGAGGCAAGTCGCTGGGTTTTTCTTGTTTGAAAAGGGGAGGAACCAGTCAACGTTAAATCTCTGCAATAATCACGCTTTTCGTTTCTCTCTCAGAATTAGATCTTAGCCAAGCGACAAAGGAATAAGGTTTTTCAGATGACATTCTTCACATGAACTGGTCAGATCATGTGATTCTTTTCTCCAAAAAGCTTATGACTTTTAATTTGTTCGCTTCTCAAATTTTCGAGTTTGTGTGTTTGGTTATCAGGGCAAATAGCCATAAAGTTAAGTCATTACTATTCACCCAGTTTCTTATATTTGATACAAAAAGTAATAATGTCCCGAAAGAGTAAGGTCGGTGAGGCGGTTTGTTTGTGTTTAAAAAAAATTATTTTATTTTTAGAGTATTTTAATATATTTTTAAGTGATACTTTCTTTTTATTTTTTTAGTTTCAAATTTTAAATTATTTTTATGTTTTTAAATTATTTTATTATATTATTAAAGAAATATAATAAAATAAATTATAAAAAATGCTTGATCATATCCTATAATTAGATGTTAAAATAATTTTTTAATTACCTTGATTTGTTAAATTTTTTAATCTTCATTATTTCTTTAACACTCCTCCTTAAATTTATAATAATTTTAATTTTCATGAGTTTGGTATACATTAATACATGGCTACTCATAATAATTTTAATACATGGCTACTCATGAGTATTTTTTTTTCTCTAGTGATTTTTGTTATATTTCTTTAATCAAACATTTCTTTTTCAAAATTTAAAATAGCTTAAGTTTTGACTCACTAATATATATGTGTGTGTAGCTTCTTTGTCATCTTTCCTTCTCAAGGAAGAGCTTTCTTTTATCTTTTTTATTGGCAGTCTCTCTTGAATCACATTAATTTTTATGCAACAATTTATCAACTTGCAAAAGTCTTTCTTGGTTTTTTTCTATTTTTTTAATAGAAAATCTCAATTTTTTTATTTGGCTCTTTCACCTTGCAACTCCATTTCTTTTTCTTTCATGTCCTTGCTCATCCACTCTCTTTTGGAATTTCTTTTTTTCTGCTATACACATACTTTTAATCTCTCTAAACACCTAATAGATGAAACTAACTTTGATATCATATAAAAATTTAAAATATAAGAGAATGATATTATTTTATAATTTTATTATATGTTTTACATTAATTAACAGTTTATATAACCACGCAACAAGCAACAAGGGACATATAAAAATATAGAATAAAACAAATTGTACAAAGATGATGCTTGTTCATCCTTTTTAATTAGAAGATAGAAATAATTTATTTATTACCTTGATTTGTTTGATTTTTATTCTTTGATATTGATCATTTTCTAAATAGAGATGATGGTTTAAATTTTTTTAATCAAATTATATTTTAATTAAATTATAAATTAATTTTTTAAGTTTATTAAAAGTGCATTTATTTTTCATTAGTTTTCATCTTAGCAATGAAACATACACAAATATATATATTTGGTAACAAAACAAACTATATTTTATGCTACTGAAGCAATTAAAAAATTAGGTTTGAAACACAGGTTTTATACAGCAGTTTTTATATGTTTTTCTAATTAATTTTTCTAATTTTTTTTATGTTTGATAATATGATTATTGTTATTTTTAAAAGTGTTTTTTATTTGAAAATATATCAAGATAATATTTTTTATTTAAAAAAAATTATTTTTGATATTAGTATAGCAAAATAATATATAAAAAAAATATTTTTTAAATATAAAAATAAATAGAAAAAATATTGACCATGCTTTCTACTGCATGAGAAAATTGGAAGTCGATTTTTTTAAAACTCAACCGAACTAGAGACCGGGTCCAGTCCGGTCCGCCCAAGTTTTATGACCATTCTTTCTACTGCATGAGATGATGCTAAAGTGCGCCAGGGAAGCAAAGACCGACCTTTGGTGTGAAAATGACAGCAGGAGCATTGATAATAGTAGAAGAGAGCGACGTGCACTTACAAGTGATTGGTAGCCCATCAGCAGTGCCCTGAACAGCTGAAGAATGAAGGCTTCCTTTTATCCATTGGTTTTTCCCTCTCTTTCCTTTGAACGTTCAACGTAAACCCTAAAATATTTTTATTTTATTCCCTCCCTTCAATCGAAGAAAATGAAATATAAAACTGCTTTTTCCAATGTTTTTATTTACTGAATAATAATAATAATAATAATAATAATCTATTCTTAATTTTAAATAAAAAAATAAAATCATAACCAATCATTAAAAAACTTTCAAGTAAAACTAAGGAAGAACAAAATGCATATGCCACAGCACTACATTTTACATCATTTTTTTTTTAAATTAGCACAATATACTTAAAGTTTAAACAAAATAATATTATTTAGAAAAGATTTGATAAAATAGTATATTTTGATCTTTTCATGTTTGTAAAGCACGACATCAATAATATATTTTGGTCTTTTCATGCTTGGAAAGCACAACATCAATTAAAAATTAAACTATCTTACGTCGAAGATCACATAAACTAAAAGCATTTTCTCTCTCCAAACTTGACAAACTCCATCACTATTTCTCTAAAAAACCCATCAAATATTTTTATTTTGCTTTTAAAACAGTGAAAAATAAAACTCATCTTAGTCTTTAGGTATCCTTGGATATTTTTGCGTTCAAAATCTCACTATTTCTCTACACCGTTGTCACCACACCGGTCTTTTTTCTAGTTTTACAAACAAGGTAAACATTCTACATTTCTATGAATTTATATTTTGTTTGGTTACAATAAAATAATTGCTTTGTTTATGATGAATTTAGAGTTTTTAATTAATGGTAAATTAATTAATAATATTAATAATTGCTTTGTTTATGATGAATTTAGGGTTTTTAATTAATGGTAAATTAGTTAATAATATTATCAATTAGAGTTGATTTGATATAGTTGAACATGAAAATAAGTTGAATTAATTATTTTAATAAATTAGATGTTTCGTTTAATTTTGTTTAAGTTTCTAAATTAATGATTTTATGTGTATTATTGGAATTAGCTAATAATATAACCAACCATGCTTAATGATTTCATGCAAGAGAGCATGAATGCAATAGAATTATGATGAATTACATGTTCCATTAAATCATTGATAAGTTGATGAATTTGATATTTTCTTATAATTATATTAATTTACTGTGAAATTGGGTTTGATTTATGCAATTAAGTATGAAAATATCAATTAGATTTCGTATAATGAATTATGTTTGATTTTTGGTGAAGTTTGCTTTAACATTAAGTTTTGGGATTTTTATTGATTTTGCTATGAATTTTTTGAATTATAGTTGGGGTAATGCAATTTAGTTAAAATTATATCTAATTAACCAGAATCTGATTTTTTTAAATAGAATATCTTATACCATATTTATGTTATGTTATTATGGAGTCACTATTGTTCATGATGTGAATAGTGGTATGACATACAATGGCTAGAGTAGTTTGTTTTTAAATGGTAATTTATGCTTGTCATTTGTAGAAATAAAAGAAATCATTTGTTGTGTGCTTAAGTGGAATTATAATGATATTGATGTTGAAATAAGATGTCATATTGGTGAACATTAGTTTTATTCTATATTGATTGTGTGTGATGACAGTTTTAAAACAATAATTGATTCTTTCATCCAAAGTAGTTTAAACATGATGATATAGTATATAAATATCCGACCAAAACATGTATGTGTCCTAACTTCTGTTGGTTCTTCAAATTCAATTAGTCAAAACATGTATGTGTCCTAACTTCTGTTAGTCCTTCAAATTTAATTAGTAAAGGTAAAAATAGTTTATTGTCAGATGGTTTGTTACAAAAAATATATGATATTATGTTCGATAATTTATTTGATGATCAACATATATTTGACTATTATAAGCTTAGTGACGATGAATATAATGATATATTATAATCGAATATGATAGCAAATATTGATGGTGATGTTAATAATAAAATCATACCTCCTATTCTGGAATTTAGAGATGCTTTTAGGTGTAATTTTATTGTTTCTAATGACTAGGCACTTAGTTATAGATGTATGCTAAGAGAATCTGATTTGGATGTTAGACAAATATTCAAAAATAAAAATGAATTGGTTAGTGTAGTTAAAAAATGATACATTACACATTCGCTTGAATACTGAGTCTAATAATCAAACTCTATATTTATTCAATTACAATGTGTGCAAATATCTAAATATAAGTTACATTGGCGTGAGGGATATCATAAAAAATCGAATTTATTTGAGATAACAAAGTTAAAAGAATCATGCACATGTGTTTCGACTTTTGTCAAAAAAGATCACCATGCAAATTTTATTGTTAATGCTATATCAACCCTCGTTATAAATAAGCTTTCAATGACAATTGCAATCATACAATATGAAATAAAATTGCACTATAACTATAAAATGTTTAATTTAATATTAATATTTTATTAATATTAGGTTGGCTTCATACTACGAGAGGGTCACGATGACATATCAGTGCTTTGTAGTTAATATATAAGAGAAATTGTGTTCAAATTTTGTTAAAATTAAAAAAAAAATAACTCTTTGAAACCATTAACTAAATTAGAAATCAGATTAACAAAGTAAATAATAAATCTCATAAAAAAATATTTTTTAGTTTGATTTAGATGTTAAGGAAATTTGTAGTTGTGAGTAGCCTCACTACCAATCTTTTAGTACATTTAGTCAGTTGGTTGATTCAATTGTTTGAATTGATCGACTGATTATCACAAAAGCTATCGTAGGAATAGTTGCGAAGTTAGTGGCTGAACTTGGATGCCTAGAACTATGAAGGCAATCCGAGAAAGAATGGCTTGACTTGAAGAGTTGATAGGGCTAATTTCAAAGGATGAAAAACAACGCTCTCTCAATAACAAGTTGAAGGAAGCCATTGAAAGTGTTGAACGAGCTGAAAGCTTGTATATAGTCTTATAGCAGAAACGAGTGAAAAATTGAAAGCTACGGAGAAAGCAATTGTAATTTTGAAAAAGGCTGTGGCAAATACTTTTATTGAAACAGGTATGTCTAAGCTCAAGATTCTAGAATCGAAAGCATTTGGAGGTGCTAGAAGTTCCAAGAAATTAGAGAATTTTTTGTAAGATATAGAACACTATTTCAATGCTACCAAGGTCAGGTTGGATGAGCAAATGAACAACGCAACAATATATCTCAAGAGGACTTGAATTCTTGTAGGCTAAAAATGGAGACATGAGAGACTTTAAAACGCGAGTTGAAGGGATAATTTTTGCCTAACAACATGTCCTGGATTTTTTATTTTAAAATGTATTTTATACATCTTTGCTTTTCAATGTTAACTTGCTGCCGGTTTAACCAACTTTGTGAAACAACCAAGTCTGTAATGAATTTGATTAAATGCTACAATTCTGAAGTTTTAAACCATGACAAAATTATACTTCATCACAGTTAACATCCACAATATTTAATCAATCAAACATAATTTTAAACCATAAATTTTCATTTAATATCACGGTTTTAAACCACGACATAACATCATTAAAATATGTTATTTCGCAAAAACAATAAAACAAATTGATGAGGTGTTAATTCACAATTTATTTGCATTTTATATACTAATTGCCCGAATTGTCCAATTTTCATTATCAGAGAAGAGAGCGCTTCTACAATACAATCTCTTTAAAAAAAAAATGCTAAGATACAATAGAGGGAGAGAGTAAATGGAGGTGATGGTGGTGTGGTCAGGTCAGGTCAGGTCAGGTCATATACAGGTAGCTAGCCTGCGTGAGTGAGGACAGATAAAAGCTACGCCTTAGGCTTGTTATGTGACCATGGGCTTTAATATGTAAGAGAGTGGAGGGCTCGGAGCTCAACAAGCATCTCATTGGGTGGTGCAGCTTAAGCTGTTTTTAGCAGCAGGCATGTAATGGAAACAGCGTCGTTGGTTTGGCGGGTGGATGTATGATACTCAAATCTTCTCAGTTATCCAAGAGAATCAATCGCGGAGCTCCCTCTCCACTTCAATTAGTATGCCACCATGCTAGCTGCTGCCACTGCTACTGTCTTTATAATCATCACCAATATCGCCGTCATTTTGGCTGCTGCTGCTGCACTTGAGCTGGTTTTCTCCTTGGTCAGTGTCACCAAATAATTTGTTGCAGGTCTTGAGGCTATCATTCACACCGTCTATCTCATGGTGGGTGCACGCTATTGAGTCACCAAGAATAATATTGATGGGCTGTTGATTGTGCTTGTGGCCAATAATGGGAAGAGGCTCCGTCTGTTGCCTCCCGTCTCGAGGAGGAGAGAAGACAACTGGCAGGTGGTGGTCAATCTCGCATGGGAACTTTGAGTTCTTAAAGTGCTCCTTCAACGCTTCCAATCCCTTTAATCATTTGTACGAATTTTATTTTTTTTGGAACCATAAGATAATACAATTAGGACAAAGCAATACATGCTCCAATATTGCTCAAGCTTAGAGATTTTGAAAGAGATTATAGGAAATACCTGAACTCTAGCATAAGTCACTGCACAGATTTTCCTAGAGCTGAAGACCTCCCAATGTTGATTATGAAAGGCCTTGTAGAGCCTCCACGCTGCCTGCGGGGACGTCATGTTCACGAACCCATATCCCACATTGCATTTGTTGCTGTTTTCACAAACAAAAATATTCAGCGATGGTACAACACCAGTACCCGAGTGTATGAAACTCAATTGTCTTGAGCTACTTGAATGCCAAAGAACCCTAACCTCGCACAATTGAAGAATGAAAGAAAGGAAATAAATGAAGGTTAACGTAAAAGGGAATCACTTGAAGTCAATTGGAAGATATAAAAAATCATAAGAAGACAAGGGCTGGTCATCCCCGTTGGCAATCTGCTCGTTGCAGTGAATGCAGTGATTGTCCAGCATATTCAACAACAGCTTCTGACTGCAATAATTCATTAATAAAAAATTCATGAATCACCTCTCCATATATAAACACTCCTAATTAAAAGATCTTGGTAAAAAAAATCTCTCTAAGTCTCAAATATATAGTAATACAAAACCGCTGCAACATTATTAGTTTATTGGTTAGTTGTACAGTGTAGTGGAAAAGAAAGCCAACCTGTACTTATTGGGTATGTTCTTGATCATGACAGTGGTCCTGGAATCACTACCGCTGGTTTCCACCATGGATTCATCGCTTATAAGAAAACGACTATCAAGCTTCTTCGCTTGCCTTGATCCCTTCCAAGACTTAGCACTCTTCTGCTGCTGCTTTGTAGATGTAAAAGACTGGCTCTTTTTTAAACTTCTCTTTGGAGGGCCACGATCAGCAACCTTCCCAACAATTACTTCTCCACCCAATGACAAACACCCCAAAGAAGCTTCAATTGAAACCTCATTAGGGTTTCCTTCGCTAGGATCACCAGACGGTTTCTTTCCAGCTGAGGATTGAGTTTCCGTCAGAAATGAGCGAGGGGAAACATTTGGAGGCGAGAAGCCGGAGGAGAATCTATGAAGCAATGGTGGAGGTTGCGGAGACACAAAGGTTGCAACTTTGGAATGGCGAAGGTTTGTTGTGGAGTCAAAGACAGTAGTAAAGGAGTTTTTGGAAGTGGCCCTGGGCCTGGCATTAAAAAACTTCTTCCCATGCCCACCAGGGCGACTAAATTCGATATCAACTTGCTTTCCATAAATTTCCTTTCCATTCATCTCTCTAAGGGCCTTGGCTGCATCTCTAACATCGTAAAACTCTATAAACCTTTGGTGCCTCTTCAAAGGTGTCTCTCTCACCTCCTTGACAGCACCTGCCAAATGGGAAATTAACCAAAAAAATCAGCTTGCTGGCTTAAAAAAAATAATCCAGGAAAGTGACCCATCACATTTAACAAATTGACTTGAAACATGACCAGAAGAGAGGAAAAATCTCAGTTTTATTTTGGAAAACAGAAGAAGACAAATAATTTACCAAAAGCCTGGAAAATTTCTTTAAGGCTTCGGGTAGAAACATTGGGGTCCAAATTGAAGATCACAAGGGTCCCTTGATTCTGTCCATCAGGCACCTCGTTACACGACGGAATAATAAACTGAGCCCAAACCACACAACCAGCAATTACACCACGCGCCGGCGGTGGTGGTGTTGGTGCAATATTGAAGCTAATGCTCTCGGAATTTTGAATAAAGAAGTTCCTTAGCCTGGCTTGATGCTGCATGTGCTGCTCTCGTATCTCCCTCAAGGCTCTCTCTGCATGTCTTAGATCGTAGAAATGAACGGTCACGATCCCATCACCTACTCTTTCCATCTGGACCCCTCTAACTTCTCCAAAAACCTCCAATTCTCTCCTAATCAATGACTCGTTCACTTCGCGCGGCACCGAACTCAGTACCAGAGTCCGAGTTGGCGCCCCAGTAGGAGGAAGAGGGGGAGGAGGTTCCACGCTAACGTACGCCGGAGGTATATGATGATCATACTGAGCGAAACCTACAAAGTCGCTAAACGGCAACGCTTGGGGGGTGTAGGGGTAGTAGACTTGGTGCGAAGGCGGTGGTGGTGGTGGCGGCGGCAGCGGAGGCGGAGGCGGCGGTCCGAAAGGAATAAACTTTGGGGGAAAATTGTGAAGGTTATCACGTCTAGGCCTGAACTCTTGTGCTCTTGGGTCTAGGGTTCCCGGAAACTGAACAGAGCCGTTTGCTTCCATGGTGATTTTCCGATGATTTAAGAGCGGTTAGCTTAAGGAAAACAACGGGAAAGACTGGTTTCCCGGCGATGCAACTGCTAGAGAAACACAGGTTAGTACACTAGTAGCAATACATTGGCTGCCTCTCTCTCTCTCTCTCTCTCTCTTTCTCTCCCTCCGGTCTGTCTGGTCTCTCAGAGTCTTTCTTTCTTGGTTGAAATAAAAAGACGAAATAAATGACACTTTCCTTTGTCTCTCCTTTCTAAAGTTGCTAAGAATGTCCTTTGCCTGCGTTTTTCTGCGTAATGACGAAAATACCCTTGCAGGCTTACGGTGGTAATGGGATGAGTTTATTGATGATTTGGGTCAGTGTGCCTGGAAAGTGCTAGAAGTTAAGGTTGGGTTTAGCTATAAGTGATTAACTGTGTTTTTTAAATTTTTATTTTTTTAATAGTTTTAACTTAATTTTTATATTTTTTTATTATTGATATTAAAAATAAATTTTAAAAAATAAAAAATCTTTTAATATATTTTTAAATAAAAAATCTCTAACACACTCTCAAACAGGCCTTAAATTAACTATTCATGAACATAACCCATAAAAATCTTACCTTTAATTTTCAGCACATTAAAAACAATGCAGTCCAAAAAAATAGCTAAATATCACAGTTTATATATTATAATTGAACTGAAAAATGTAATTTTTATTATAACTTTGTATTATTAAAAATAATAATATTTTTTTAAAAATATTAAATAGACCCTAGAGAGGAAGAAAGATACAATGAAAAAAAGATATATAAAAATTCTGATGATAATATATCATCATTATTATTTATAAAATCTTAATAAAATAAATTTAATAATACAAATTCACACTTGTCCTCTGAATATGAAAAGTGACTTACACATCTTTATCTAGAAGTATTGTCCATTAAGATTGATATTTATGATTTTTTTGTTATTAAATTTATTTTATTAAAAACAAATTATGACACTAGTGATATTATAATTAAAATTTTAGTATATTTCTAAAAAAAATTTCTCTCTTTCTCCTCTCTCATGACCATTTAATATTTTTTGAAAGGATGTTGTTATTTTTAAAATTATAAAAAGTATAAATTATATTATTTTTTTAATTATGCTATTCTATTAATATTTTTAATTAAGTATGATATTTTGTAAGGAAAAAACCCACGAAAAGCAGTTTTTTCGTAACTTTTTCGGTTGCATGCAGAAACTCTAACCTTTGCAAGATTTCAAAGTAATCATTACCATTAATTTACTCTTATTTACTAAATTAATGGAAATAATTTTTTTTATTAATATCATGAATTCTAAAATTAATAATTATATAAATTTTTAATAATTTTAAAATTTATAAAATTTAAATTAAAAATTTAAAAATTTACCAATTAAACTTTACATCTCATAATTAATTTATATGCTTTTTTATGTACACGGGGAGTGTGGGTCATACACGTGACGATGGAGCGTATGTGTGTGATCATGCAGAGATGATCGATCAACGAGGATGACATGTTCTTTACAAAGGTTATTAAACATTTGTCTAGTTGTGTACTGGGTAACTGATTGCAAATTATTTTTCAATTAAAAAACTTAGATAACCAAAAAAATAATCTAAGAAAATGGATTTAAAAAAAAATAACACGATGATATGTTATATTTATTGAGTTAATTCTGATTAATTTTTAAAAATAAATTAAAATTAATTAATTTTATAGAAACCAAAATAAAATCTATAATGACGGCTATTTTAAAATATTTTTAAAAAATATTAAAATAATAGTATATTAAATTAATTATTTTAACCTTCCAAACTCGTGAATCGGGTCATTAATTTTATTTTGTTAAATATTTTATTTTTTTACATTTATTTTTTATTAAAACATATGATGACAAAAAAAAAATATAAACAAGAAATAAAAAAAAATAAAAACATATTTGATTCATCCATGTTCTGTAAGTTAATATGTATAATTCACCATCCGAGTTATGGACTTTTATAAGTCTAATTGTAAAAAATAGAAATAACATTGACTAAATACATGGTAAGAAAAATAAAGAATTTTTTTTTAAAAAAAAGGGTAAATAATGTAATTAGAAGAAGAAAAAATTGAAGGACAAAAAAAATTTACAGCCAAGCCTAAACTGGGCAACCCAATATGCTTGGACCTTAAAAATAAAAAGCATGAACATATAGGTCTCAAGCATGGATAAACATACATTAACTTGTTTTTTTTTAAAAAAACATTTATTTTGAGGAGAAAAAAAGTTCATCTATTGTTACCCTAATTCCAAGTATAGAAAATCATGGGTTGTTTTTTGTATTAAAAACACATTCTTGCTTAAATAACATCCTCTTAACATTTAAAAGCTAATCTATCAAGTTAAAAAACTCAAAAAATAACCTAATAACATAAAATCAAACTAGATAAAAGAAAAAATTCTTAAGTTTAATCTTTCATCTTCAAGATTTAAAACAATCACTTTCAAATAATTTTTATCAAAATGAATTTTTTGAAACTTGAATTCACCTTTTTAATGTTTGAAATGATAACAATCAATCACTTTATCTCTTTTTTTTTCTAGAATCTAGTAACCTTTTTTTTATCCCTGTCGATCTCATAAAGTATAAAAAAGGATCAAAATTAAAATTTTAAAAATTATAGGAATTGTAAAGGTTGAAAAGAGAAAGTAAGAGGGTAAAAATGAATTTTGAATAACAACTAAGAATGGTAATGAGATTCCTTTGTTTGTTTATACTTTGGTCCCTATTTTTTAATTTGTCCTAAACTTAACAAATTTTAACAAATCATGCCTCTCGATTTGGGTATAGAAAGATGCCATAAAAAAATCAAGGATGGAAAAAAAAGTGTTATGGTGATTGTTCAAGGCATTTTAGTACATATTATAATATCAATATGATCTATTTTAAAAAAAAAAACCTTAAAGTTGCCAAATTCAATTTAACCTTTTTATAGAAATTTCTAGACTCGATGTTGTTCTGTCGTTTTCTTTTAAATTGAAATGACATTATTCTAATTGATTTGAACTTTCTAATCTATATCACGAAAGTCTTGAATTACGAATGACAGTATAGTAGATTCATGTTCTAAAGTGTTCCTGAAAGGGCAAAAACAAATCAAGAGTCATTTCATTTACTCATCACGGTTTAATGAGCTCATTTAATTAAAATAATATGAATAAAAAAAAAGTTGATAAAATGAAGTTCACCAAAATCAAACTAAAATAAAACTACAAATCACAATTATCAAATAAATCAATATTAAAGAAAAAAACTAAAAAATGAAATAACAAAAAAAAATTCAAGTAAATATTACTTAACTCACTAAATATATGATTTTAGATATAAGTTTGAGATAATTTTATTGAAAAAAAAGTAAAAATAAATAAATATAAAGATTAATTTATAATTATTTTAAAAATAACTTTAAAAAAATCAAATTCAACCTTACTAACTTTTAAAATTCATGACCTTAATCATAAACTCAAAACCATTCGCATATAAAAAGTAATGCAGCAAGATTCTAAACTTGACCTTAATCATAAACTCAAAACCATTCACATAAGAAAAATTCTAAAAAGTAATGCAGTAAGATTCTAAATTCATAGAATGTCGAGCAATGAAATTAAAAAAATAATAAAATAAAAGAAATAACAATAAAAAGAACGATGATTAATTTTAATATAAAAATAATTTGAAATTAAATGTTAAGAGATAAAATTAAAAATAAAATTCAACTAAAAAAAACAACAATAAAAATAATAAAGATTTATTTTGATATAATAAATAGATAAAGTCAAATGACGAGGGATGAAGCCAAAAAGAAAAATAATAATAAAAATAAAAAATAATAAAAAATAATGATCAAATTGAATATAAAAAAAATAAAATGACACATTCTTGCTAAAAAAAAGAAAAGAGAAAGGAGAATATAAATATCTAATAGAATTCAATCACCGCTCTACTAAACAAAAAAATTATAATATCACTACTCTACTAAACAAAAAAATTATAGTGAGATGCTTCTAACGCCATCTTAAATAGAAGTGTTTAGATGTAAAACCATCTTAAATAAAAGTGTTCGAACGTAAAACGATGCTGCATACATTATTCCAGTGTATGCATAACATGCGCCATAAAAAAAATTTAGATAAGTATTTATATTTTTTAAAAGATCAAACCACCTAGTAAGCTTATTAATAATTAAAAAAATATTTTTCAAATACAACAAAGTTTTTAAAGGCAAACTCAATAAATTTTTCATTTAAGAGTAATATAATCTCTACATTATATTTTTAAAATATAAAAATATTAAATTACTCTTAAAATATAGTTTTTATACCGTGTATATAAAAAATAAAAATAATAAACCATCTTTGATTAACATATTATTTTATTTTATTGTTTTGAAGAATAATATAATTTTACATTATTAAATTAAAAAAATAACAAAATTAAATAGCTCGTGATCGATCTCAATAATCTATGCACGTGGAAGAGACCATAATATTTTTAATAACAAGTTTAGTGATTTTATGCTGGAATGGAAAAATAATAATTAATTATTATAGTGAATATCCATGTCGAGGGACATGTTGAATTTCCCACGCCAGTAATTTCCTTTTTATGGTAAATGGGCCGGGGATGGAGAAGATAGTGAGAAAGTACAAGATTGCCCAAAAAAGCCGAAAGGTTTTTGCCAAAAAAGTAAAAACTGGGAGGGATAATAATGGCATGACATGAAGCATCTCTGTACTTCATGTTGTGATTTTTTTAAGAAAAATAAAAAATATTTTTTAAAAAAATAAAATTCGAGCACAATTGCGTTTTTAACGTGGTTGTGTATAATTTTCATATATCACTATGAGAAAACTTTCACTAAATGATGTTAGAATGGTAAAGACACTTGTGCGTGCGCCCCCTAATTTAATTCTTTGCCTGACTCCTCGATACTCTTCTCTCTTTTGATCTTCTCTCCATTAATACTCCGGCGCCCTGCGTTTACAAAAATCAAATAAATTATGCAGTAATTGTGCTGTAATTCACGTACCATGATAGCTGTAATTCATCAGTGCTGGGAATCTGAAAAGGGGAGAACCACAAATGCCTCTGATTTCTCCCCAAGATTTCCTCCGGTTAACATGATCACCAGTCATCGACGAGGAAATTGCTTGGAAAACACCTTGGTAACTCCTAGAATGCAGTGTCCATCAATGCTGTAGGCGGGAATCCTAGGATAAAAATGCAATCCACACCGCTTGGACTCCCTCATTTTGGCATCGATAGCTGCTTTCGAACTTCAAGATGGCAAACCAAATTTAACCCTCCTCCTCCTCCTCCTCTCCTCTCTCTCTCCTATGGCAAACCAAATTTAACCCTCCTCCTCCTCCTCCTCTCCTCTCTCTCTCCTCTCTCTCTCTCTCTTTCTCACACACACACACACACGGGAGAGAGAGAGAGAGAGAGAGAGAGATTTTCGTACATAACAGCTTACATAATTGTGTCTTGAAATTATTCTTTTAATAATTTACAAGTTTGAGTGTTTTTAGAATTATTAAAAATCTATATAATCATTAAATTTATAACTCATAAAATTAATAAAAAAAATTAATTTAAAAACTTATATTAATTAAAAAATATAAAAAAGATGAAAAGTTTTTCATACATTTTGTTTGTTATTTTGAGGAACTACGACGCCAAAGTATGTAATGTATTGTTAATCCTATGGAAGATTATTTTATAAATAATTAGATCAGAGTTGATTGATGGTTGAAACACAATATTTCTAATTTTCATGCTAATATAAAAAATGTTTCTCTAATAGGGTTGCTTTGATAATCATCTAGCACTAGTAAATTAAGTTAAAAACTCTAAATTAACAACAAAATAATAAAACTAGATAATAAGTAGGTTTTTCTAGAAAAAATCATGCTCAATCCAATACTCAAGTTAAAAATTATTCTCTTTTTTATTAAATAAATTATTTAACGTGATTAAATCTCTTTTTAAGCTTGGCATTGCTCATCTGATTAAAAAAATAAACATACGCTAGACTTTTCACACAATTTAAATATAATAAATTCATATTTAACTGACAATAACCTCAAAATTTCAAAGGTTATGTAATCAATTAAATCACACTACTCTCACAACCAATAAAATATTTATACTTGCATTACTCTTAACGTAAAAACATGCTATTTCTATTTCGTCAATTTTTCTCCGTGCTACATACTATAAAGAAAAAAAATCAATTTTTATGGGGACAATTTAATTATTTAACGGGTATTTGAAATTGTGTTGTATACTTTCTAAAATAATTTTTTATTTAAAAATATATTAAAATACTTTCTTTTTCGTTCTTAAGATTAACAAATAAAAATTATTAGAAAATAATTAATATTTTTTACCTAAAAGATTTTTAAAAAACATGAATATAAAAACTGTATCAAATACATTCCACGTGTGTACCCGAACGGGCCTTTTCAGGGGAGAAAAGCCATTGAAAAGGACAGGCACCAGCCATCTTAAAGCAGCTTAGTATAACTGGTCCTCGAGGCACTGGGCAGTCTGCGTGTTTTGCATATACCAAGGAGGCCCCCTCCTGCCTTTCTAAGACTTCACAGAAAGGGGAGAAATATGAATTTGTATCAAAACTAGTGAAAAAGAAATACTACTCTTATCCATAGGAAAAAAAATAAAAAATCATGCCCTTGAACTTTTAGATGCCAAAAGAGCAGCTCTGCAGCTGAAGTGACTGTTTATTTTTATATTTTAAAAATATTTTAAAAAAATTTAAATTATTTTTTTTTATTGTAAATTAATATTTTTTTGAGTTTTTAAATCATTTTATTAAAAATAATTTTTTTAAAATAAAAAATATTATTTTAATATATTTTTAAATAAAAATATTTTAAAAATAACCGTGATTCAACTCTAAAATATACTCTTTTAATATTATAGGGAATCAGAGTCTCCCTTAAAACATGTTAAACTACACAAGGAAACATAAAGAGTGCGCGCGCTCATGTACAAGCAAGGGCGGAGACGGGGTGGCAGGGCCTCGGTGAGGAAATTATTATTTCGGTCTCTTTTTTAACAATATTTATATTTTTAATCTAAATAATTAAATTATTGAAATTTTAGCTCCTTTTAATTTTATTTTCTAGTTCTGCCATTGCATATCAGACCACCTTAATGGTAGACTAAAAAAATATCCATGTTAAATTATTAAATTTAAACCTAATAAATTATTTTTATTTATTTTATTTAAATTCAATATTGTGACCGTTATTGTGAAATTTAGCCCGACCCATGATCTTGTCTAAAATATCAATTACAGGTTACGCGGGTCAACCAATGAGCTAATAGGCTGTTACATGCCAATGTTTTCTTTTTGGATATTGTTATAAAAAAAAAACTAAAATGATTTTATTTAAAAAAGGTTGATCGAGTCTTAACTGGATTTTGACAAAATCACAGGTTGACCTAGCCATGTTAGTCAGAGTTGTCCTGATCTACTATGTGGACAATCCAGATCAAAACCTGACTCAGTTTAGAACCTGGTTCGTTAAGCCCTGAACTCACTCGTCGGGCTGAGCTATAAAATAGCGATGACGAAGTTATTATCAACACTCCAATGCAACTAAATGTATGATGTTTTGAAGCAACATAATCCTACAATGATTGTATGCATAGGAACTACAGGCAGGGACAAGGGCTACAGGGGACCATCCTCATTTGCTCCCCTGGTTACCAGGAATGCTGCCGTCTCCTCCATCCTCTATTGTTTTTGGCCTAAAAAGTGCACGTGCCACTATCCCATAGTGGCTGCTGCTTTTACCATTTATTTACTTGCTCCTAACTAGCTTTCGACAAGGTGTGCCAACCATGTTCAACCCTGGTCTTGGGACATGCGTGCGTAACGCGGACCCCGTCGTGTCTTGTTACTGTGGCGAATCGTTTTGCTGTTCCAACATGTTAGAGGAGTGGCTAGTGTGTGCATGTGTGTCTAGCTTTCTTTATTTGTCGTGGTTTTAGATTCTAGGCAACTATTTTATATTCACATCAACACTGCCATCAAGAATGTTCAACATAAGAATATTCAGTCAATGTTGTAATAAACAGCGTCCCTCCCTCCCAGATTACCTTTTGGTACTGCTGTTGTGTTTCCCAGGTTCAAGAGTTGCAGATTCCCATTCCCACGTAGGAGTTTCAGACAGTCATGGCCATCAGGACACGATTCAGAACTGCACTTGATCATGGAGTAACAGGTTTCACCACAGTAACCAATCGTACTCCCTCATGTTCATGCATCTTTATCACTTGTAAATTGTAATAGAGGAAGCCAGAAGAATTTCATGTCAGTTGCCCATGCTGTGAGTAAATTATTTAAAACATGCCCTGCAATTGTATGCGGCTTTTTCTGGACCCATTTATTCGATATATTATAAAATAACAATGCGGCAGTAACTCTGAAATATCAGTGCGCTTAATAGCTCCTGCTTCGGATTCGAATTCTGAGAGCTGTGATAGGCCCATGATTAGTTCTGATTGACGGGATGGAAGAGCACAAAATGGCTCCTTTTCCTTCTAAGTTGGCAGCAAATGTTGAATTGTTTTCGATGGATCAACATATTTTATACTCAAAAGGTCGAATAGAAGGGTCAAGAGAAGAATATCCATCATGCACAAAAACTTAAACAAAATTCAAAACTAAAAAGAGACCTGCTTGTTTTCAATTCTATCGTTTCTGGGTCGAGCTATGAGTTACATCTAAACACTCATGAATCTAACAACATATAATACTTATCCTTTTCTAATTCAGCAACACTAAGGAGAATATTAACAACATGTTTGGGAATATGGTTATTGTTATTTTTTAAAATGTTTTTCATCCAGAAAAATATACCAATAATATTTTTTATTTTTAAAAATTATTTTTGAGATCAGCATATCAAAATGATTCGAAAATATCAAAAATATATTAATTCAAAGAAAAAAATCAAATTTTTTTGAAAGTGCTTTTCAAACACAGTCCCAAACGCCCTCTAAACCTAATATCTTTAGATGTAAGATCATTTCAAATCTAAGTATATAATATGAGAATCTAGAATCATCATCTCTCTACACTCTAGTAATACAAAAATTATTTAAAAACCGACTATATATCAATCAAACATTAATGATAATTATAAGGGTTGTTCCCCTCAACATTAATATTGTGTACGAGATGCCATAAAAAAACTTCTTGTAGAGATGTGATATTTACATCAACTTTAAAGATCTTAATGTTGATGTAAGGAACTTCCTCCTCATTTGGATATGAAAAGGGAAAAGACTTTCGACACCTCAAGTGAAAAGAAGAAGGTTTAAAAACAAAAGTCTTAGTTTTGAAACCTAGTTCGGCCTGGTGGGTTAAGTTGAGTGACACGACTAAAAGATTGATGTCTTCTTCCAAGTGCAGGAGTGTTGAA
>NW_011499881.1:52246-76683 GCF_000495115.2 Populus euphratica
CCTATATTTAAAATGAACATTTACCATAAATTAAAGGTATCTTATATTATTAGATATATTATTATAAAACATGCTTTAGTTAAGGAGTTATTGATACTTCAAGTGCAAAATGATGCTATAAAACCTTGATAAAAATACATTTTTAAGTACTAATCACCGAGGTTGGAACAGGGTCAAAAATATATTTTTAAGTACTAATCACCGAGGCTGGAACCGGGCCGGGTTGAAGAAAAAATAGGGAAAGAAAAACCTAGTGTGTCCCGGCAACCTAGTTGACTCAGCAAGATCCTATCAGAAACCCGGTTGCAAACCGATAAATTTTTTTTTTTACTAAAATAATATCATTTTGATTAAAAAATAACCCGGTTAAAACCCAGAACCCAGGTCTTCGACCAGACTGGATCTAAAAACTATGATAAAAGTTATAAATACTTTCTCAATCATTCAAATAAAGAATTCATAATCTTTACTCTTTTATAATATATTTTTAAAGCATTTACACATATGAACTAAGAACAAATATTATTTTTTTAGAATTTAATGATTATTTATTATAATTTTTTTATTATAAAGTAATTGACTTAATAATTAAAATGTTTTTAAATCCCATAAAAAAAATAACTTTGTAGGAATCAAGATCTTTATTACTAACCCTTTGTGCCCCTAGTTACAAGATTAATATCAACATGTAATCATCCACGATCCAAACACTTAAAAAAACTCCACTGTAATTCCCGCGCATTTGAATTCTGAGTATCACTAAGTGTTCGCATTATGGTAGATAAAATAATTAGAGAGATGTCGATGTCACGCAATATCCTACCCCATTTGAAGAAAGGATTGGAATCAAGGTACATAGTTCATGAAGAAGAGGGAGGATGCAGTGACATGCAATCCCTGAGCATACGGGAGTAATATTTGCACCCCTGTGCTAAACCAAACATGCCTCGGGAAGAGTTGCTCGACCCGGCTTAGATTTTGACTCAGAAAAGGGCTCGGGAGGTTAACTCAAGAGTCATCAGGTCAATTCAATGAATTCTGCGTCTCTGCAATGAATTCTCCGATCAACGGCAACAGTTACTGTGTTGCCATAGCATAGTCAAATAAAACTCAATCCCTGGGAGTGGGAACACGCAGTTACTCAGAACCTTAGTCAGGTCAATTGAAGGCTGTAATAGAAACTGGGACATAACCTAAACACAGTGCTCCACTTCCCAAACCGATGGCTGTCGTACCAGTGCCAGCGTCTACAACCAACTCTACCTGTCTATCTTTTCCAAGTAAATGATTCCGGCACAAATACTGCACTTGGGAATGACACCTATATGAAAGAAATCACATTCAATAAGCCATTGTTGGAACTTAGAAGCACCAGTAGCTGCATCAATGAAAAGTTGCAGCTTAATAATTAAGAAATAAAAAAGAAGTGTATTCTTAATCAAAGGCGCCCTTAGCCCTCTTAAATCGATAAACTAAAATGTGATAAACATTGTAAATCCTTGGAATTCAATAATTGCTTTCATAATTTTAATTGATTTAAAATGTTAAATATTTCTTCTTTTTTTTAAGAGAGATGCCGTGGGTGATGTTTGTTTTGTAGATTACAGCAATATAAGTTGGTGGAGATGAAACTTCTTGCCCAGCAAAGGGATCTTCAGGTATCCTTTTGTATTCTTTGAATTGAATTGTAACTGTAGAAAACTTGAGTTTGATTACAACATGAGTCGCGACTCACTTCTTTGGAGTTTGGACACCTTACGGGCATTAATGTCAAGTGCTTTACCTTTCAAAACTTTAACATTTGAAAATAATCATGCAAATCTTCGGTCTTATATTTTTAAATTTTTTTTAAATAATATGGGTGTAAGGGATAATTTGTATATATTTTAATTAATTTTATAAATTTTAAAATTAATAATTATATAAATTTTTAGTAATTTTTAAAATTATATAATTGGATCTCGTAACTTCTAGATAATAAACTTAAAATTTGATTAATTAAGCTATACTTCTTAAATTTAAGTTTTATATTTTTATAAAATTAATTGTTAGTTAATTTTATATTTCCTGAATTTTTAAATGTGCTTAAAATTTTAAAAAATATTATGGTTTAAAGTATTTTTTAATTAAAAATATATTAAAGTAATATCATATATATTTTAATTTTTTAAAATTTATTTTTAATATCAATGTATCAAAATAATAAAAATAAAATAAAAAATTATTTTTTAAAATATAATTGTACCGTAATACCCAATACCATTGTGCCTTTTCCCTGGTACCTGTGGTTTTGGCTGGAGATAATTTACTCCAAATCTACTGTCTCAGTAGTAGCATTTTTTTATGTTGTGCATGCTTATTTTTTCAGCTATTAATTATACAGCTGAATTTTGAATATCATAATCT
Organism: Populus euphratica; assembly: GCF_000495115.2. Lineage (NCBI taxonomy): Eukaryota > Viridiplantae > Streptophyta > Magnoliopsida > Malpighiales > Salicaceae > Populus > Populus euphratica. Next base: position 54,653 of record NW_011499881.1, read on the forward strand.
TAAACTATAAGTTATTCTAATACCCGAATGATGCTTTTTATGTAACAAAAATAATTTGTAAATTGAAGTTAAAATAGTTAAAACTATTCATTCAATTCATTTTTTTACCAGTATTTTAAATAATATAATTAAATTTAATCATGTAATTTAATATTATCAATTAAATTTAAATCTGCTTGAAAATTAAATTCAATTTAACATATAATTTATTCCAATTAAACTCTTAAAAAAGGATTTTCAATTTAGCTAGTGATGCTACAACATCCCCTGCTACTTCATAGACAATTAGGATCTATCTTTCTGGTATGATTCTCAGTGTTTTGGATCTCACTATATCTGAATTAAACAAAACACGAGCTTGTAAAAAATAAAAGGTCTAAAAAGCAAAGTGTTGGCTCACGCCTCCTGCCTCCTGCCTCCTAACAAGGTAATTAAAAGTTATTCTGTTGCTTAGTAATTTTATACGTACAAGCTTTTTTATTTTATTTTATTGGTTATTAACCCATATCAATATTTACTTTATAAATATTAAAAAAAATTATTTTTTCATTTTAAGATTGAAATTCTATTAGTATATCCATGACATGTCGTGAAAGAAACTTTGTGTTTTTTCAATATAAAATAAAAAATTCCAGTGTGGAATTAAAAAATTTATATTAAAACCTAAATGTTGAATAACCATGCCAGATTTAATAACCATGAATATAACTAGTGTTGCCTGCCGCCTAATTAGCATGGCTCCTCAGCATATTCACCCAATGGACATAAATAGATTTAGGAACATAAGTGACAATCCATATGCTGTTGAAATTAGGTTATGATCAGTCAGAATATCATGCTGCTCTCCTCTCAGAAGCAAATGTGATTTTAGCCCTCTCTCTGCACGTGAAACAGCTGAAACCACATATCTCACTAAGCCATGCAAGATCATGATAGTACTTACTCTCAAAGTGAAAATTCCACAAAAACTCTCTGGCAAGTTTCCCAGAGCGACTGCAGCAAAAGATTACCTACCAACAGCTGCTGCATTTGCACTTAGACCACTAGCCTCCACATGAAACCTAGAAAATTTCTCAGTAGAAAGTTATATGATCTTCAAATGGCTTGGTGAAGCTTATTACATGCCATAACTGCCTCAAAACTTCTGCAGAAATCAATGAGAATGAGCTGACATCCCTTAAGTTAAATCTTACAAGGAGAGTTCTAAGCCAGTCATTACAATGACTGAATTGCAAAACCAGCTGCTCCATAAAAAATATGCAGAGATCAACATGGAATACGGCTTCGTCTCTATATCAATCTAGATTGCATATTCTCTTATATACAAAGAAAAGCCATTAGCAGCACCCACGCACAAAACTCACAATAAAGCTGGGCAACCCAACTTCCTAAAGCCTCCAGAGAGAAGGCTTAATTGTATCTTAACAAGTACCTGTCATCCCATATCCATAAGGAATGTGAGCTTACCACATTAGTCAAGGAAACAATGTATCTAGTTTTCTCGATCGCTTTATTACCATTTACCAATGGAAGCAACAAACCATCCATTACAACGTAGAAGAAAGAATCTTCACTGCCTTTCTCCATCGAGTCATCACCAAAATACAGTTTGGTATTGTTCAGCAAGGCAAAGTTAACAGATTGGCAGTCCCTATCTCGACCTCGCAATCGAGACAGCTTTATCTGGTGAATTTCAGTATCTGGCATGAGCAACATCCATCTTCGATTAAGCAACCTTGACACTAACTCTTCACCACTCAGTCTGATTTTAGAAAGACCCTGCCAATGAATGGAAAAACATAATTTTTATATGATTGACACGCCTCTTAATGCGTTACTTTAGCAAGGGAAAAGAAGAAGGAAAAAAACCAACACCACCAGCCCTTGGCCAGAAAGAAACTTTCGCTGGAGTCTGTTTAATTTGCATTCTTTGTATAGTGTAAGAGGAAGTCTAAGTAACAATACCAAGTCTTTACTCATTGATCTCTTTGGGTAGATATAACATATGCAATTCATGAGGGAGAGAGAGAGAGCGAACCTGAGAATTATTTAAAAACAGAGCACAGCAAAGTCGGTTCTCGTGGCCGTGATTGTTCGTGCCCGTTTGGCATTGGGGCTAGTAATATACGCAGGACTAAAGTCTTTGATTAAGTGTGTGTTTGGATGGGAGGTTATTTGTGTTTTTTTAGTAAAAAACATGTTTTTTTAATTTTTAAAAATTTGATTTATTCTTAAAGGGTATTGCACTTTTGATAAAAAGCTATCATATTTCTAAATAAAACACACTTTATTTTATTTTATGTGGATCCCACTTAAAAATTGAGATCCAACCTCAATTTTTATAAAGCAATTTATAATTATTTATTTATTCGTGTTCTCTTTTCCTTCACTGACACTGCTAATTGATTAACACAACTTTTCCAACCCAAGCTAATATTCTCTTCCCTTCCCCTCTCTTTTCTATACACTAGATGACTTATTCTAATTTTTCTCATAACAAATCTATTATCACTATTACCTTCTTTATATTTCTTTGGTCAACACTAATATAAGTTCTCTCATAATTGTCACTGTTACAAGTTGAAAAGTCAAAACCCATATTATAATCAACATGGTAACATCTTACACATGAAAACTTTTCTATTATTTGTTCAATATATATATATATATATATATATATATCGTTCAAGACATATTTTATATTTATAAATTATATGTGTAATAGTTAATTATATATTTATTAATTGTTAAATAATCTTATATCATGTATTTTTTTAAAAAAATTATATATCAACTATATCCCAAACTTAAATAATGTAAGATGCTATGTAACAATTCTATTTTTAAAGCCGAGTTATTTAGTTCTTTATTTTGACGTGATTAATAGATAAAAGTGCATGTTTAACTAGATATATATATATATATATATCCTAAGTATTAGTTGTTGTTTATTGGATTCCAGAAAAACTACTTTGTTAGAATTGAGAAATTGCAGCAATTCTTCCTGAATAGCCTGAATTATCCCGTGGAGAGTCACTTTAAAAGTCTTACCTAAACTCTTCCAACTAAATATGATATAGCCTATAGGTGTACAGCGTGTCATTGATAATGATTCTACTACGATGCCACAAATTCTTAAGCTAATCCTAAGTAATAGTTGTTGTTCATTGGTTTCTAGAAGAACTACTTTGTTAGGATTGAGAAATTGTAGCAATTCTTTCTAAATAGCCTGAATTCTCTCATCGAGAGTCATTTTAAAAGTCTTACCTAAACTCTTCCAACTAAATATGATAAAGCCTATAAAACAAGAAGCTATTATCATTTCTATGAAATTGAGAGTAGGTGTAAATTCTTTTAATTTATGACCCACCATATGTTTTGTTATATAAATAGGTAAATGCTCCTTCTTTTCATTTTGGATAGCAATAGTATGGCCGATCATTGTGGGAATAATGGTAGCTACCTGAGACTTTCCTCGTATATGTATAAGATTGAATCCATTCGATTTCTAAAAAGGATTATTAATCCTTAACTTTTCGAGAAATCCTTCATCAGTGGTTGTGAATGATCAATTTTTCTCAATCTTTTTGACCTCTTGGTTCTGTAGGAGCAAGTTAGAAAGATTGAGAAATAAAACTATCTGATTTGATTTGTTCATAGCCATGAGATTGACTTTAGAAAGACCCTACTAGTGAATGGGAAAACATAATCTTTATATGATTGACACCTCTTAATGCGTTCCTTTAGCAAGGGAAAATAAGAAGGAGAAAAACCAACACCACTAGCCCTTGGCCAGAAAGAAACTTTCGCTGGAATCTGTTTAATTTGCTTTCTTTGTTTAGTTTAAAAGAAAGTCTAAGTAACAATACCAAGTCTTTACTCATTGATCATTTTGGGTAGATATAACATATGCAATTCATGAGAGAGAGAGAGAGAGAACATGAGAATTACTTAAAAATGGAGTACAACAAAGTCGGTTCTCGTGGCCGTGCGTGCCCATTTGGCATTGGGGCTAGGAATAAACATTGAAGTCGTGTTTGTTTGGATGAGAGTTAGTTTGTGCTTTTTTTTAGTAAAAATCATGTTTTTCAGCTTTTGAATGTATGATTTGTACTTAAAAGATGTATCTTTGATAAAAAGTCACCACACCTCCAAGTTAAACATATCTAACACACTTTTATTTCACGTGGATCCCACTCAAAAACTGAGGTCCAACCTCAGTTTTTATAAAGCAATTTACAATTGCTTTTATGTTTGTGTTCTCCTCTCTCTTACCGACACTGCTAATTAGTTAACATAACTTTCCCAACTTGAGCTAACATTCTTTATTCCCTTCCCCTCTATTCCCTATGCACTAGATAATTAATTTTAATTTTGCTCATCACTCATTTAGGCAATGTTTGTTTTTTGGAAAGTAGTTTTCGAGAAATCACTTTCCATACTTTTTCGTGTTTGTTTGTCATTAAAAAATTTGGTCATGGAAAACACTTTTCAGTCAACGAAAAACACTTTCTGGTCAACAAAAAATACTTTTCAGTTAAAGAAAAATTTGGCTTGATTTTCAGGAAAGTGTTTTCCTTTTTGGTTGTGTTTGTTTTCCAGAATGTGGTTTCCAGAAAATCACTTTCTAAATTTTTTTATGTTTGTTTGTCATTAGAAAAGTTGGTTAATGGAAAACACTTTACAGTCAAAGGAAAATTTGGCTTGGTTTTCAGGAAAATGTTTTCCAAGAAAATTTGGGCGGAAAACATTTTTCAGAAGTTGTGAAAAATTTAGAAAAGTCATTATTCACTGATTATATCAAATTTGATACTTAAACTTTTAATTGCTATATATATTTTGTTTTGAATATTTATTTTTCAATTTCATCTCTTAAAATTTAATTTTTATATTAACTTTGGTCTTTATTTTTATAATTGCTATTTGCTTTTTCTTTATCATTTTTTTATTGAAATTTTTTATCTATCAAATTTGGTCCTCGTTCTTTTGATTGTTACTTATTTTATTTGAAATAATTTATGAAATGTTGATTATTATTATTTAATTTCTTCATCTTTTATTTTTTTTAATTTTTTATATTTGATCTCTATTATTTTGATTATTATTTATTTTATTTGAGATAATTTATGAAATTATTTTTTTTTCAATTTCATTATTATTCAACTATTTAATTTGTAAGATTGTTCCTAATGATTTTAATAAACTTGAGAAAAATAAAATATTAATAAGTTATTTTCCAGCTTATTTTCTATGATATAACCAAATACTGGAAACTGTTTTTCAACTTATTTTTCATTGCACTACCAAACATCAAAAAGTAATTTACTTTCCCAGAATTCACTTTTCAAAAGAAAAGTACTTTCCAGCAAACAAACAGGGCATTATTATCACTATTATTTTCTTCATATTATTTTGATCAATAGCAATACAAGCTCTTTTATCACTATCACTATTATAAGTTGAAAAATCAAGACCCATGTAATAACCAACATAGCAACATCTCACACACGAAAGCTCTTTTATTATTTGTTCAATGTATATATCGTTCAAGATATATTTTATATTTAGAAATTATATTTATAATACTTAATTATGTATTTATTAATTGTTAAATAATCTTATATCATGTATTTTTTTTAAAAAATTATATATCAACTACATACCTAACTTAAATAATATAATGTATTAGGTAATAATTCTATTTTCAAAGTCGAGTTCTTTAGTTCTTTATTCACTGGCATGATTAATACATAAAAACGCTTGTTTAACTAGAGTTTATATATATATATTAACCAAAGATAAAAGCGTCTGTTTAACTAGAGACTATATATATTAACCAAATACAACAAATTACTTTTTTTTCAACTATAATTTTAACCATATACATCAAAATTAAAAATAAACCTCACAAAAAGCATTTTTTATTAGACTGATTTTTTAAAACCACAATAGCAACCACAATATTAAACAGGCTACTGCAGTAGCTGCTGGTTGGCTGTCTTGAAGAGCCTGCTTGGAAGTGTCATTGCTATTGCGTTTCATTTAAAAATATATTAAAAAAATTTTAAAAAAATATTTTTGATATTAATACATCAAAATGATCTAAAAATATTAAAAAATTAATTTAAAATAAAACATATAAAAAATTAATTTTTTTTAAAAATATTTTTAAAATACAAATATGCTGCTCCTCCTTTTCAAGGGGAGAGACTAGCCCGCAAGATATTTGACGCTATTTATCTTCCCCATTAGGTGCTAAATGAAAATTGAAAAAAAAAAGGCTTTCAATAATTGTTTTACATGTTTAAAAAACACCAAAACCAATTTTTTAAAAAATAAATCAATTAAATATATAATGCGGGAAAAAAAATAGCATTGAACGCCTTGAAGAAAAAATAAATTATTTATTTTTCACACTTTAATACAATTAACTTTTCAGAAGGCTTTTCTTATTGAAGTATATATAGTAAAAAAACTTATATTTATATTATTTAAAATATTATTCTATCAATTTGACTCTTCAAAAAAGTATCTCACCTTGAAGATGCTCTTAAAAGCAAAAATTAAAGCACTAAGTCATTTTTTACTTTAAATAAACAATAAAATGATCACATTGTTGAATTAAAATTGTCTTTGCTTTAGTCAGAGGGTTTTTTTTTTTTTCCCTTTTTTGTTGTTGTAATTGTTAAGATTGATCATGTGTAGGTTCGTATTTATACATGTATAAAACATTAATTAATTTTTAAAAAATAAATTATAGTGACATTTGCGTGGACATGGATGGTAGCTCTCACACTCTTATTATTTTTTTTCACTTGTTTTTTTTTTTGTAATTATTAAGTTTGATCATTTGCACTTTCGCATTTAAACATGTATAAACTATTAATTAATTTAAAAAAATTGCGGGCACAGATGATTGCTCTTGCACTCCAGGACAACACATACAAAGTCACCTGATGACTAAATTCGAGCTGTCACAATAATGTTTTAATTCTTATGGCGTCACCCCTATTTAGACGCATCGTGTGTGAAAAAAAAATCAGGTTTTGGGTTGATAATTTTTTTTTTTTTACTTACCAAATTTTTTTCTTCTTTTTTTTCACTCCTCTCTTTGATTTGCGTTGATGGTTGATTTCATAGCCTTCCTTTCGTATTTTCAAAGAGTTTATTAATTTTTTTTTAAAATTTAATTTTTAATTTTTAATTATTTAATTTTAAATAATCCATAAAATTAAAATTTTCTTTCAATTTAACCCTCTTTTAATTTTTTTACCTTTTAAATTTGCTCCTTTTTTATTATTAATTTTTTATTCACTCTCTTAATTAAATTATCTTTTCAATTATATTTTTTAATATTTTAATTTGTTTTATTTTATAAAAGGTTTGATTTTTATTCTTTAATTATTACTTGTTTTATTTTTAATTTTTTTATTATAATTTTTTATTTTATGTCTTAATATTTTATTTATCATGATTTTATTAATTTTTTGAGTCATGAATTTGAAAGATTGAATCAAGTTAACTTAAATAATTTTTTTTATATCTATTTTTATAATTAATTCTTTCTTATTTTATTTTTTATGATATTATCTCGATTTCATGTGACTAATAATCATTGTATTTTAATATAGTTTGACTTGATTTTATATTTTATTTATTTATTTATTTATTATTATTATTATTTTTAATTATATTATCAAAATAATTAAGATTTAATATAATTCTCATATTTTTTTTTATTTTTTTTTAAAATACTATCTCCATCTAAATATTTTCTTTCAAGTTGATTTTTTTTTTTCTAGTACGAGACATGACACAAGCCACCAATCTTACTTAGTCACTATAGTTTAACCAAACCAATTACTTACTCCTCTTGGTTTAAGAAAACATGTATTTAATCCCTATATTTTGAAATTTTTTTATGATCAATTTCATATTATTTTTCAAACGAGTAAATACTGTACCCTGAGTTATTATAAAATCACAGCCACCATCCAAGATTTAAAAAAATTACATAACCACCCCTTTATAACCAAAACACCTTTATTTTTATTTTAAAAATTGAATCATTAAATTTTAAAAAATAAAAATTATAAAAGAATAATCATATTTATTTTTGTTAGATGAACAATATTAATTTCATTTTGAGTTCTTTGAATATCTTTCTATATTTAATTTTCTTATCTATCTTTTTTAAATAGCAATCAAAGAATTTTTTATATAAGGAGGTTTGCAGTTTTCTCTTAAATATAAAAGGATTTGTTAACAGATACTCAAACTTTTAAATGCTGACTGTAATTTTATAATACAACAGAAAGATTATTGTAATTTAACATTTCTAATTTATTTAATGTTATAGTTATTAGAAAAGTATAATAAAGAAAAAAGTAAGAAGGTAAGATGGAGATATTTGATTTGGAAAGAAGCCATTGTTGAAAAAATAAAACTATTTAATAATTTACTAATTGATTAATTATAATAACAATAGGGATTAAGTTAAAATTAACTCAGCTTCAGACTTCAGTCCCATGATGGGAGAAAATATGCCGTTTGGATACTACGGTGTCGTATCATGCACCTGGTCAAAAGGGTGGGTGTGTATATATATCGCTAAAAATTAATGGAGGCTAGGGTTTTAGCAGGGTTTTCTTTTTTTTTTAATCAATCTTAATAATGTCGACGGCGGATTCCTTGTCGGCGTCGGGGCGGAGCTCGGAGAAGCTGAGCCTTCAATCTCTCCAATCCAAAATGAAAATTGACCCAGAAGGTTACGAAACGGAGCTCGGCTTGGTTTACAACCAATTTAAGTCGGCTTTGGATCTTTTTCAACAGCAAGCAGCTCTCAGTTTCGCCTCCTCCTCCGGTGTCTGCGCTGACCCCACTATTTACAAGGACCTCAGTGACCGCGCCACTTTTTTGTCTCATGTTACGCCTTTTTACCCGAAGCAGCTTGCTGAGTTTCCAGCTCAACTCGCTGAGTTTCTCAAATCGTCTGCTCGGACTCTGCCTTCGGGACTTCGGTGTCATGTTACTCAAGCACTTATTCTACTGATTAATCGAGATGTATGATTTTTTTTTCTTTTTTGAATTGCCCGTTAATTTGTGACAATTATTTTCTAATTTTGTGGATTTGATTTGGTATAATTTGTCGTTAGATGGTTGATATTAGTGAAACTCTAGCATTGTTCATGGAGCTTCAAACACTGGGAGATAGGACATTGAGGAATTTGGCTTTTACTCATGTTGTTCATAGCATTAGGAGGATGAATAAGAAGCATAAAAATGAGGCTAAGAATCGGGCCCTTCAAAATATCCTCTTTTCCTTGCTACAGGTTTGTAATCTTTTGCTTGCTAGTATTATCATCTATCTTTGTGCATTTGTTGGTTTGCATTATCGTATTATTTTTTAATGTTCACTTAGCAAGATGATGAAGCGCGAGCGAAGAGAGCACTCATCACACTATGTGAGCTTCATCGAAGGAAGGTGTGGTTCGATGATAGAACTGCAAATTCAATTTGCATGGCATGTTTTCATTCATCATCAAGGTTAGCTTTCCCCTTTTTATTTTTTTTGAGGTGGTTGCTGTGGAACTTCTGCTTTCCAATTTTTGAAATTTGATTGCCTTTGTCAGAATCATGATTGCTGCTCTGTCTTTTCTCCTCGATTATGAGAAGATTGAAGATAATGACAATGATGATAGTGATGCTTCAAGTGGCGAAGACGATCCAAATCCTCGAACAGCTCAAGTTGTCATTAGTAAAGAGTCAATTTATAAGGTCAGATACACCTTATATCTTCTTCTTTTTTTGAATTCTAGAGGCAGCCATTCTACAGTAACTAACAACAGCCACTATCATAAGAGTCCACATGGTTAGTAACTTATTGCCAACTGGTTAAACAGTTAGTTTGTCTAGCAGAAACTATTATAAAAAACTGAGCCGCTAAGATGAACTTTGACTTTGGTCATCCTACTCAATCTCACTATCTACCAAGAAAGAATAGCAAAATCATATATCCAGTAGCCAAACATCACATGAAACCAGCACCAAATCACCCTTAACTTGTGTACAATCTTGGAACTCCAGTGTGTCTAGATGTCTTCAGGTTCCAATCTACAGAATCAATTTAAACGGGTATGTTACACAACCTCACCCTTCTTGGCTGAACTGGCGATGATACATCGAAGGAGGTGCCATATAATTCATTAATGACAGTTGAACAAATATGGTTAATTTACAATATTTTGTTGCTGTTTTGTCAAAACCTCAGGCACACAATAAAGGTACTGTAGCTAGCAAGAAGAAAAAGAAAGCAAAACTGCAGCGTGCTATACGTAGCATGAAAAGGCAGCAACGATTGTCATCAGAAAACAACAATTCAAATTATTATTCACCATTCAACCATCTTAAAGACGCCCAGGTTTTCCTCTTTTTCTATAATTTACTGAGTGTAGTTCTACAGATTCTGAGCATTTGTACGCGGGATAACGAGATTTTAGGATTTCATTTTGCTTGCAGGGGTTTGCTGAGAAGCTATTTTCTCGCCTTCAGACTTGCAATGAACGTTTTGAGGTGGTTATGAAATCTTGGCTTTGGCAAAGTTTGTGGTGTGTCTGTTAGCATATACACTTGCATCTTTTCTGTATTGTATGTTGGTATCACATAAATACACATGTGTGTCTGTGTATGCCTTGTTTTGAGTTCTGAAAAATAACTGGAAGTGGGTTCATGGACAATGAGTAAAAAGAATGGAGAAAATGTTGGAACACTAGGGGTTATATTGAGATTCTTGTTCCCAGAAAGCTGCACTGGCTTTTATATTTTTCAGTTAGATTTGTACATTTTTTATTGACGTCAAGCTCTGTTTAAACTTCAGGTCAAGATGATGATGTTGAAAGTAATTGCTCGAACTGTGGGGCTCCACCGCTTGATTTTATTAAACTTCTATCCTTTTCTTCAGAAATATGTTCAGGTGTGCTATTAGAATGAATGAAAGTTATGCTGTTGGCCATGGAAATATGGCCACAGCCTTTCTTATTACCCTCTTTTCTTTGATCCTAAGGTGGTATTGTTCTGTGCAGCCACATCAGCGTGACATCACGAATTTACTTGCAGCAGCTGTCCAGGCCTGTCATGATCTGGTAATTTGTCCATTTTGATTGATTGAATCCAATGCTGTGATCATAGTTTTTTTTTCTGTAAATTTATTCTCATCGACTTCCATCCTCTTCTACTTACTTCTATATGATTCTTAGATTTTTTTCCTTGCTAACTCACTGTTTTTGCTGTACCAGGTGCCTCCTGACGCAGTTGAACCATTATTCAAACAAATAGTAAATCAATTTGTACATGATCGCTCGCGTCCTGAAGTATGATCACCAGCTGCTTTGCTACGATTGTATTCTAAAATTGTAAACTGTTTGTCCTGCTGACTTTATTTGCTTGTTCCAGGCCATTGCTGTTGGACTGAATGTGATCAGGGAAATATGCTTGCGTATACCTTTGGTAACTATAACTCAGTTGCCATTTTCTTTTTGACTACTTGTTTCTGTTTCTTAAAATATTGATGAGCTACAAAGAAATATTTTTGTATGCTATTAATGTGCTTCCTCTATTAGAATTGTTTTTTATGGAAATATTTATCTCCTTAGTGATGTTGCATCTCTTTGCACTCATCAGTTCAAATACAGATATTCTCACATGTGAAGTTTACTTTTATTGAGAAATGTAATATTTTGCTTCTGTTTTCTAGTTGATGAATGAAGATTTGCTGCAAGACCTTGTATTATACAAGAAATCTCATGAGAAGGCAGTTTCAGTAGCTGCTCGTTCACTCATTACTTTATTCAGAGAGGTACTAGAACTCTGTGCCTCAATATGCTTCATCTGTCCATGAGTACCGGTTTTTGCAAGTCATGCTTACAGGCACGACTAATACAGTGAGACTAATTGCTTCCTTTACTTCAGGTTTGTCCTTCTCTGCTGATTAAGAAAGATCGAGGTCGTCCCATTGACCCAAAAGCTAGGCCGAAGGCCTATGGAGAAGTCAATATTGTCAGCAGTGTTCCTGGTGTTGAGTTGTTAGAAGAACTTAATGATGATGATGATGAAGACAAGGAGGACAGGGATGATATTGATGATTTGGCATCCTGTGGCTCTGATGATGATTCTGAAAATGAGGAGATGGTATCTGCCAGTGATGAAGGAGACCAGATTTACAGTGATGACACTGAAAGTGAGGATGATGACATGCAAGATTGCTCAGTTGATGAAGATGGTGATGATGCTGCAGACAATGACAGTGGTGGTGGTGAGGGGGGGGATGAGGATGAGGATGAGGATCAGGAGGAGAATGATGAAGACAGTTATGTGGTGGATGATGAGCTTGAAAAAGCTAATGTTGCTCATGGAACTAATGAGAGTAATGCGAGGGCAATCATAAATAAAGTTAACAAATCTGCTGATAGAAAGAGGAAGTTCTCTGATTTTGATGGGCAACTTCTAGCAGCTGATACAAGTTTGCGGGCTTTAAAGAAAATGACAGAAGAGAAGTTGAAGAAACCACCATCAGACTCTACAGATGGTATTCTTTCTAATGAAGACTTCCAAAGAATCAAGGAACTTAAGGTATGTTAATAGGTTAACATTGATGTCATTATTGATATATGCTAACCATGAAGTGTTTATTTGACATGTTTTTCATGCGCTAGGCCAAGAAGGATGCCAAGATTGCTTTAACTCGGCAAGGATTTAAGGTTCCAAGTTCTGATGATCTGAGTGCTAAGCGGGTGGATCCTGCTAAGCTTGAAGTAAGTCTTCTATTAGTTATTACTGATGAATAGTTTCGCTTGCAGTTATGCCTAGATATGTGAACTAACTTAAATGTCTGTTTCAGGTTTCTTCTTAAAAGTTTTCTTCCTAGTTAAATGTTACTTCTTAAGCTAATGCCCGCGCACGCGCGCACACACACATATATATATTGATAAGCTCTAAGAGATATATAATTTGCTCTGTGGTTCTGTTTCATAGGTTCATGTACGGGCAAGGCTAAACAAGGAAGAAAGATTAGCACTGGTGAGAGCCGGGAGAGAGGATAGAGAGAGCTACAAATCTAGAATCGCTGTAAAACAGAAAAAGGTGCTCATTCATTTTTCATAAGCTTGCATTTTGGGGTCCTAGTCCTGAAATCCAATTCTTCTTATTCTCAGTAATAGCTGATTCTGGCACAAACTTTAAAATAGATCTTTAAATCTTGCGGCGCATGTTCGGATTTGGTCAAAGCATTAATGTGTTTATGTGATTTGCTTGATTGTTTGACTAACTTATTTCATGGTTTGTGCTGACAGACTGGCGGGCAGAGCAACAGGCAGAAGGAACACAAAAAGCAGATGCCTCTTGCTGCAAAAAGGGCCAAGGTAGCAAGATCTCAACAAGAGAAAAAGAGAAAGCAAAACCTTTCTGGCAAGCAGTTCCGGGGGAAGAAAGCATGGAAATGATCAGAACCGTGTATTATCATGCCATGAAGCATTTTTTTATATATAAAATACCAGACTCTCTTGGAGGATATAGTTTTGGTTTGTTGGTGACCTCTTATACGCCAACTGTCTAATTACAGTACCAGCAAAACAAACCATTGAGTTGAGAAGGATTTGGCTAATTATTACCAGGCAAAAGCGCATCAATTCATGAAGATTATGGAACGGTATGCTTGTCTGGTGAAAGCTTCTAGGTGATGCAGTTTATTACTAGGGCATAAAACCTACGTGTCAAAATAGGTGATTCAATACTTAAGTAGTAATTGATTATTGATTGTTGTTTCAAGACAAAAGAGATAGATCATGAAGATAAAATAAAATATAAAAATATTTTTTTTATTTTTTAAATATATTACGAAGATTTATTATTATTATTATTATTACCACGAAGCTTAACATCTTTAAAAAAACAAATAGAGATCTTTTTTCCTTTGTTTTATGTTGAGTGTTAAAAATATAACTTCTCCACGGGTAAAAAAAATATTTATGGTTAAGAAGATAATGTAACTAAATTATTTATTCAAATGTATATAATAATAAATTAATTAATTATATTTCAAATAAGATATTGATGAGACAATTAAATTGCATCTTGCATATTAGATAGAACAGGAAAAGCCATAAAAACTCATTAGAAGTAGGAGAAGCATGTTCGAGAATATTCTAAATTTCTAATTTGACTCGACATTTGGTTATGCCAGATAACTAGAAGTAATCGACTGCATATCATGCCATGCAAATATACAAAGCAACATCCTTCGTCAAAACAACAATGGCATTGCTGCCTTCCAAATTGAGGTCTACAATCTTCCCACTCTCCGTCTAAACTTTAACCGGTAGTGGACGTATAAAGAATAAGAACGCTAAGCATATACACACTCCATGGCATGATTGTGTGAGCATCAGAAGGTAAATTGTGCATCAGCTATAAACAAGTCAACCAGGAAAATAATAACATGAAAAAAACTAAGTGATGAAGCCTCTAGTTTCTCGAAGAACTCAGGTGCTGGCAATATCCAGCACTGGTTACTGAAAACATGCCACGTTCATGGAATAAATCTTCTTCATGCTGAAGTATTAAAAACCTGACAGCGCCCGTATGCATCTACCTATCTCAAAGCGAAAATACAAATACTGTAATTGAGCAGTCTCTGTCAGGTCAAAGAGACATCTAAAGGCAGGGCAGTTTGAACGTAGCCATATCTTGCTATTTTTGCCAGACATTGTATGAGGTTCAGGAGCACACATGCTTACTGGTTGCATATTTCTATCTTAATCTCCAACGTTTTTTGGCTTCTACAGAATATGTTCTGCAAGATTTCCTACAGAATATCTTGCTATTAGTCTCCAACTTTAGGTTTTTCAGTCAGCTTCTTGGCTACATCTAACAACAGCACCGACTCACCTTCGGACTTGGCACTGTGTCCTCTCTGAGTTCGATCAGTCAGGGACAGAGTTCGAAGGTTCGGTCTAAAAGGGTATGTGAATGGTATGGAGATTTGAGACGTGCGTGGAGAAATCTGGGGTTTGAAGAGTCGACTGAGTTTGGAACGAAATGAGTTGGAATCGGCTTGGCGCTTGGAGGGGAAACAGATGCGGGCTTCGGAGAATGTTCAAAAGGGTGTCTTAAAAGCAATTTGAAAAGAGAAATCTGCAATCGCTTCTGCATTTTCTTTATATTTTCACTAAGCAAGAAAGAAGACCACCCAAAAAAATTCTCCAGTCTAAATAGAGATCTATTCTTGGTAAATTTGTTAGTGTATAGAGAGCACGGTTTTAGAAAATTACGTCACAACTTCAATGGATAGCCAAATGAGGAAATAAAATGTCTCCATGATCTTTTTTTAAAAAAAAAAGAAAAATGAGTCCTTTTTCGTAAGGATTGAAATTGATTTGAAAATTGTCCTACATCAAAGCAAGTTGGATCCCCAATCTAGGGCTCATAGAGGATACTATGAATAGTCACTGACCTTGAAATAAAAATTTTCTTTCAACTTCATGGGAGGCAAGGATATTAGACATTAATAAAAAAATGAACAAAAGATGATAACTATGAAGAAGAGTGTGTACCTTGAATAATTACTGCACTGCAGGTCCTTAGATTTACCGATTTCCTAGGATAAACCAAAAACTTTGAATGCTAAGATTACAAAAGATACACCTAAACATTGCAACTCTCGTTTCCAGTTCCCAGTTGAGTAGAGGGAAGGTAAGAAAAACATGAAATGCAGAAAAAGAATGGGAACCAGAACATATTAGCAAAAACATGTGAAACCGCTTACTCTTCCACTAAACCTGAAGACGAATCAGCACTCTGACCAAATATATCAGGAATTTCATCCCAGTTCTTTATCTCTCTTGTTTCCCAGTATCCACCTATATAACAGTAACAACCATCCTCATCCTTCCGAAACCATCTTGGTTGCCACCCCCTTTCCTGCAATTTCCTTGCCTGTCCCAGAGAAGACATAAATTATCAAGCTTCTCTTTTACTTGAGAAAAATAAAAGAAACGAAGAATGCCCCCTTTTTTTTTTCTGATGAGTACAAGTGAAAGGACACACACGCGCACTAAAGGACTTCGGCACCATTTGTTTGAGTTTGGAACTGCATTTGAGTACGTTTTAAAAATAAATATGTTTGACTTGAAAAAATATTAAATGGATGTTTTATTTAGTGTTTTTTGGTTTTGATATATTGATGTTAAAAATAAAAAAAAATATGAGAAAAATAATTTTAATATATTTTTAAGCAAAAAATACTTCTAAAAAACACCATTCACCGTGATACCAAGCACATACCTCATACAAGGCCATAAACTGAAAGACTTTTAATGAAACCCCGATATCATCTAACTAATTAGCGTAGAAGATGAATTTATGATTATAGAAAGCAAAACCTATCAAAGGGTTTCCATCACAAGACCTAGAGATAATGAGAGAGCCAAAAATCTCTAGATAAATGAAAGTGAATTAAAAGGATATCGATATTCTCCAACTGCACACCTCTATATTTTATTTGTTCAGCTAATGCCATCACCTAATAAAAGATAGATAAACAGGTTTTTACTTGTCTTTGCAGCTGCTCAAGTCTCAATCTCGAGTCAGTAGGAGGCAATTTCTCCAACAAGCCAGGAGTCAGTTCATTCAAAGATATTGCAAAAGGTGTGAGATTATATCTGGAACAGATTGGTCCCTTTCCCAGAGCAAGACAGCCTCCGTCATCAGATCATAACCCTCTGGCTTTGCAGTCGGATCCCGAAGCACATGATACATTGCTTCATCCCACTTCCCGACCAGCATTGCTACCTTCCCTCCAGTTCTATTATCTTGTACAAATCCATGGACCTACAGTAGAAAACGGATCTTACTTCTGTTATATTAAAAAAAAATACCCTACCTAATCAGTCTATTATCAGCAAGTAGCTGGTTCCAGCACGACATCAAACAACTGCACCCATCTGTGTCTTGTTCATCTATTAAGTTAGGGCCTGTCGAGTTGCCAAGTATGTGCGAGCTAGGGATTAAGTCAGCATGGTTGTAAGCACATGACAGATGTAGAGAAACAAAGTGCAGCAAAGTACCAGAACGGATAATTTTCTAATAGAAATCAAACTGTGAGAATGGAAAAATGTATAATCAGTGTAAACACCAATTTGTTAGTGATATTCTTTAATGCACACGCAAATTGTTCTTTAATGGATGGAAAGAGAAAGAGTACAAGGTATTTAATTTCTTTCTACTCAGGAGCACTAATTGATGGACCATCAACCAATTTATAATGATTGAAACAAATATGAGGCGTTAAACAGATTATTAACAGGATACTAGGGCAAGGAAAAGGTGTCAAAAAAAAATTGTGTACAAAGCCCTACATGAAGGTCCTTAAACTAGGCAGGCCTTAGCCACACAAGGCATGCACAGTGCCTGATCAAGCAGCTCAAACTAGTGCCATTGACTTCTTTTATAATTATCTGGCTTAATTCAATTAAAGTTATATTATGGTCCCCACAGTTATCTCTGAAGTTGAAAAAGATTGGGCTGGAACTTCGAAAGACTTGAGGGACAAGTACATGAAAGAGAAGAAACAAGAGCATTGACAGACACAAAGCCAAGGAAGCCAAAGAGAACCACTATCTCATATGATAAAGGGATCCTCTAGAAATGTTCTATTATGAATTTTATACTTCTGATGTATTTAGGCAGATTCATTGTTTGAGCCATATTCCTACTACCATTAATGGAAGTGTCCTATAAACAAACGAGAATGGAACCAAATGTTATATTTTTCATTTTGTGTTTGATAATTGCTTTGCATGTTAATAGAATACAAGTTTAAAAAATCTTGAATAGCTTACTTAGAACTTCAAACCACAGCTATAAGTTTTAAAAAAATATAATGGCTTAGAATCTCGAGCCACAACTTTTCAGCAACAACACAACATTCTACTACTTCAACCAATAGGCTAAACAAATTATATTCAACTTTTAAACATTTCTCGTATTATATCTTTAAAACCACTTTACATAGGGTGCCCCTTAGTTCACTCAATTGCAAGGTTGCACTTGACCCTGGGCCTAGGCTTAGAGCCATAAGAGCTTTAAGAGTGCCTGGCAACTTTGACAACATTAGCGTTTATATTAATGAAGGGTGATGTTAATCTTCACTTTTTTTGTTGCAATCTTATTTAATGTGTTGCTTAAACAAGATTATATTGATCATTACGACAAAAGGTGAGGTGGAAATAACACCAACCTTCATATGTTAATGGTAAACTCTATTATGTTATAATATTAATACAAATCTATATTGAAAGAGAATATTTGCAAATGTTTTGGACTTCGGCCTAGTGTTATCTCATACTCTCTGTGTATATATTTAAGCAAGGAGAATATGATAGTTGTTCTAATAGATCCAGCTCTAGGCTAGCCCAAAAAGAGCAAGTTATAACGATTGCTATCATATTTTCTCAAGTTGTTTATAATGTAGGGAGATTATCAGGTACTCTCAATGTCATCCTCCCTCCCTTGCATGAAAGTAGGACTCACAAGCAGTTATCATGGTGTGTCTCACTTTTATATGAATGAAGAAGCAATGCGCTAATAGTTATAACAATTCTATCTCTAAGCTAGCCCAAAAGAGAGCACGTTCTTATAGTTAAAATATTATCTCAAATTGTTTATAATAGAGATTGTAAGGTGCTCCTGGTGCAATGCTCCCTCGCTCGCATAAAAGTGCAACCCACAAGTAGTTATCATGGTGGATCTCACTTTTATATGATTAAAGAAGCAACACGCTAGTGGTTGTAACAATTCCAGCTCTGGTCCACATCTCATGGGCGATTTAGAGAACCTTAACACACCCTTGGAGAGCAAAAGCAAGCTTCTAAGCTGCCTCAAAGTACTTATTATTTGAGTTCCTCAGAAGTCAGCATTATTATTTGCCGAACTTATTATTTTATCTTTATCTTTTTTGGCTACACTTTCTGCTACTTAGCACATTTCATAAAGCATTCTGCCTGTTTAACAATAGTTAGCAATCTATTGATTAATAATCTTCCAAATATGTTGATGGAAAGGTTGTTGATTTCTTTAACAAACAACAAAGGAAAATGATGAAATCAAGTTGATAAGAGAAATTCAGACAGTGTAGCTTCTTGCTGCTAGTCTAACACTTAAAGGTTTTCTACAAATTAGGTGAAAGGGTAAGGAGGTCAAACATCTTTTAGTACAAGGTGAATTTTTTATTTCAATATATTAAGGATTTATGTTTTCGAACAAAAACTAAAGAGGGAAACTACCCCCCTGGTTGAAAGCATGGGTTTGTCACAAGTTGTCTGAAAAATAGATTAATCACCTGATGGGGATTTCGGTCTATGATGGACTGCTCTTTGAACTTGAGCTTGCAAGAATATTTTCCACTGCCCTTGATACGCATGGTTCCATAGTGATCACAATATATTTTACCAAGTATAATGTTGTATATGGAAGTGGTGACCTTGCTCCACTGAAAGGTCTCTCCATCCTCAAACTGCAGGGTGAGGACACGGATCGAGATGAATAGACTGCACCCAAAACTTCCCTATGAGATTGGAATTAGCCCAGAATTTCCAGCCTCTTCCCTCACAGTGACAAGCAACTACCATAGGGTGTTGACTTACCTGAAAAAAAAAGCGCTAGTCAAGTATCGTATCAAGAATAAAGAGAAAAGCCAGATTAACTTTTATCTCAATGATATTGATATTCAACATATATAGTAACTGCACATCTGGTTCAAGAATTTGTCCCAGTCAGTTTAAAACATGGGGGGGGGGGGGGGGGGGGGCAATACTCTTTCTGAGAAAAAACGAAGTCCTTTCTCTGGATAGTCAGCCTCGTAGGTTTCCCCAAGGAGAGGGTTGAAGGTTTTGCACTGACAACCTTCTGTTGAGGCATACCCGGATACAGCATGCAACGTTTAGAATTGTCATCAAATCATTCCTCTGAAACATGCAAAATTCTTCTGTTGAGGCATACCCGGATACAGCAAAAGCTGCAACGTTTAGAATTGTCATCGAATCATTCCTCTGAAACATGCAAAATCCCATTATTTATACAACATAAGTACCACCATAAACAGTTCCCGTAGGAACCAAAGAATGGAGCTAATTAACAACAATGAAAAGACTCTTCAATAAAATTCTGCTGCCAGTTAATATTATTTTTCTACAAATATGATCAAGGTCTGAATATCTCATTCTCCATAACAAAAGCTAAAGGCCTTAAAGGCTTATTTCAAACCAGATAGTCCTCCAAAATCAAACAAACAGAGAAGCAAGTGGACAGAAGGACAGAAGGACCTTAGTCCAACAGGGATCACAATCACCAAGAAGCCTAAGTAACAGCTAAGTCACAAATTGAATCAGTGATAACATACAAAACAAAGGAAAGAAAACAAATTGATTCATTAATAAAAAGAAGTGGGGAAAGGGAAAAAAAATTCTGGTACAGTCTACTGATGCTTGATTAACCAACTACCTGTACTAAAATGTAACAAGCAGATCATGCTTTAAAACTGCTTTGTTAAAAAAGAAGGCACAGCTGAGGACCTGACCTGCTTTCCCCATTCCAAAGCTTAATCAACCAAGTATGAGTACTCCAAATCCTCAAAGCACTTCTGCAGCAAAGGGAGTGGTTCGTTAAAATAAACAGGAAGACAAACTCCAGATAAGTCCTTCCTGATATTGTCCTTGATAATTGACCACAGACCAACATGTTTCCCTTTCTCCTTTGGTGCTGGCAGAATTTCTCTTCTTTTAACATACAGATATTGAACTGTCCTGATCTCCTTCTCAAACCCAAACCCACGCAAATGATCAGATAAAAAGGGGTCTTTATCATATATTACTGTATTTCCAGTAGCTGCCCTACTCCGATAGGAAGAGATTCTTAAAGCATCAGTGGAAAAAAAATCATTTGTATCAAAGAATAAACCATCATTTTCATCTGATTCAACATCTGCTCCATCTTGACTTTCATTGTCAGCATCGGAATCGCTAGCACTAGCCTCTGACATTACAGAATAGAAATCTGTGACATGGAAGGAACATGAATATCAGTTAACTTTCAGCACTCGAAAAAACAATAAGACTTACCAGAAAACTTAGAGCGAAGTAGCGAACTTTTCCTGTGGTTGAAATAGATATTGTCAAAGACTACAGCGAGGAAGGAGCCATGAACCATTAAGTACAAAACTCCGCCAAAAGGGATCAAATGTAATGCTTGAGTGCTACAGCCAAAATTGGTGGAGAACTTACAAGTGTGCTTATCTATTTTGTTTCAATATGCCAAATTGAGACAAAAAATCAAGTTACAAAAGCACCAGAAAATTGATTAAGATTATTCTGCATGTAGAATTCCAAAATGATCCACAAGGTCAACTTGTTCCATAAGAATATCAATTAACGACTCTGTCCTTACATTTCCTTAACAACCAAATGATTGAAGTATTTTCACATATAAGGTTATTATGTAAACTGCTCATCCCGTAAGGGCTGGTAGGTAAAAAGGCATCAAAGCAACTATCAAAATATGGAAATAACAAAGATCTAAAAGTAAAACTAACCACTAAATCTTTTATTTGCTTGTCCACAATATAAATCACGTTCCTTCGTTTCATCTACTACAGTAGCTTCCAGCTCTATTTTCTCTGTCTGCAAAACAGTTTTAGGTGTGAATTATTCCTCAATAAAGTTCTAAATCGTTTGATCCAGTAGTATATGCATGAGAGAATGCGCATGCTTGAGTATGAATGGTATACGAGTTCATAAAATGACCATCGTCAAAGAAACATAACAATCAACATTCTCATTCTTTGTGCTAACATAACAATCAACATTCTCATTCTTTGAGCTGCCCAGCTTCATTCTCATAAAATCGTGGAACGTCAGAGTATGTTGTTCTCATCTTGCAGATATTCGAATTTA
Source organism: Populus euphratica (assembly GCF_000495115.2). Classification (NCBI taxonomy): domain Eukaryota; kingdom Viridiplantae; phylum Streptophyta; class Magnoliopsida; order Malpighiales; family Salicaceae; genus Populus; species Populus euphratica. Next base: position 76,651 of record NW_011499881.1, read on the forward strand.
CTATTGCACCGAATAAAGATGATAAAGGAAAGA
>NW_011499881.1:76693-84437 GCF_000495115.2 Populus euphratica
AAGAGTGAAAAGCACCTCTAATTGCCTCAATGGGTCTAACAACATGATGTGTTTATGTTGAAGAGCCTTCAACTTGTTTTGCAGCTCACAGACTTCTGATAACATAATGGATTCACATTCTTTGATGACTGTCTCACCAACACCTTCCCGCACTAATCGTGATCTTAACTTCTCAGTTGAAATGAAGACATTCTTCAGAAGGTGAAAAATCAACTCAGTTTGGAATTGTGATTTACGGTGGTTCTAATTGAAGAATCAAGTTGAGAATGCATCGCTGATTTAGCCACTAAAGGGTTGGCCCGATCCCGATTGATGGATACCGGAGCAATGCAGCAGAGAGGATTCATATTTTTGCTGAAGCTCCGGTTTGGTGTGGTGATCGGAGCTCCATGGGATTAGTGAAACGAAACGTTTCGTAAATGACATAAAATCCGTAGAGAGACTAAATTGAAGAGAAGAAAAGAGGAGAGCAGAGAGATGCTGCAATAAATTTACGAGGAGGTAGGTAGTTTAGCTAAGCTACCTGCATGCAGGCTGTGATTGCCATCTAATCATATAATAATAATAAAAGAGGAGAGAGGGAGGGAGGGAGAGGGTGCAGGAAGCACAAGGTATTCCATTTAGGCTGCTCCTGCTGCAGTGATCAGTAACGCAGAAGAGAGGACAGTGGTGTGGTGTGGTGTGGTCTCGAAGCGGAGGTTAAGCTAAAAAAGGAAAGAAATGAAAGGCGCGCACGATAATTTTTAGTTTTTTTTTGGTTTGTTTGGTTGGTTTAAAATTCAAATTAGCGGGGGGGGGGGGGGGATGCGTGCTGTAGAGAGACAGCTAACGTGCGCATTTTAGGCAGACGGGGGAGTGTTTGGGAGAGGGGTAGGGAAGTGTTTGTCCATAGGATGAGCACAAGACGGCAAACTTCCTTTTTATGGGCCTAGGTCAAAATGAATTGGTTGACCATGATTCTTGTTTTTATTACTTTTGATTGTGACGTTTGATTCAAGGGTATTTGAGTATTTTGAAGTGGATGGCGAGCTGTTTCCACAGTAGTGCTAAGTCACAGCATGCATGTGTTGTTGATTTTTTTTTTTTAATTAGATTTGTTGAAATTCAAGGTTGTGGATCTGGTCATTAGTTCACTAATCATGACCTATCGGGATAGCTTATGATTAGATCCACATCCTTGAATTTTTATATATATATATATACACACACATATATATATACACACACACTCTAAAGGGGAAATCACTGTTTCCTCACTTACAATAATAATTCATAATTTTTTTTTTGTTTTTCATTTTTTTCCCCAACTTTCCTCTTTTTTTTTTTTCTTTTTTCTCTTTTTTCCAAAATCACTTTTCTTTTCTTTTTTCAACTTTCCTTTGTTTTCTTTTTTTCTTAATTATTTTTTAAAATTATTTTTCAACTTTACTTTTTAAATATTATATTGGTTAAAAATTTTACTTTTGAATTTTTTTTCTTTAAAATACTGTGATTTTATGTGATTTTTTCTCATATAGTTTTCTTATTTTATTTTTTATTTTATAAAATTATATTTATCGATTTTATTTTTTTAATATTTTAGTTCTGTATTTTTTTATTTAAAATATTGTTGATAGCTACAATGTTTCTCCACATGGTTTTATATGATTTTCTCTAAATTTATCTTTTTTATTTTATTTTTTAATATTAAAGTTGTTAAAAATTACAGTTACAATATATGACGAAAGCACTGTAACTTTCCTTGCAAATTACTGTGGATTGCTACAATATTTTTTTCCACATGGTTTTTTCTGTTTTGTTATGTTTTTTCCTAAAATTATCTTTTCCAGTTTTATTTTTAAAATATTAAGCTGGTTAAGAATTTCAATTACAAGTAAATACAAGTTTTTCCTCACAAAACACTATGGTTTGATACAGTTTTTCATCACATGATTTTTTTCAGTTTCTTTTGTATTTTTATTTTTGGTAATATTTTTTTTCAAAGTTATCTTCATCGATTTTATTTTTTAAAATATTTAATTGGTTATAATTTAAATTTATAATAAAGCTTGATCATGTGAGGAAAGCATTGTAGCTTTCCTTACAAAACATTGTGGATTACTACAATGACTCTCCACATGGTTTTTTTCTTATATTTTTTTAAAAATTATCTTTATTAATTTTACCTTTTTAATATTGATTTGTTTGAGAATTATAATTAGAAATAATTAGAAATAATGTTAAATCATGTGAGGAAGCACTATAGCCTTCATCACAAAACACTGTGAATTGTTACAGTGCTTCCAACATGATTTTAGCTTTGTAATTTTTTTCTTTAAAACACTGTGAATTGTTGTAGTGTTTTCCCATGTGATTTTTTTATGATTTCTTCCTAAATTATCTCTGTTAATTTTTTTTAATATTGAGTTGGTTAAGAATTATAATTACAATAAAGCTAAATCATATGATGAAAGCATTGTAGTTTTTCTCACAAAATAATGTGCATTGCTACAATATTTTACTAAATGGTTTTTTATTTTATTTTATTGGGGAAAGCATTGTAGTTTTTCTCACAAAACATTGTTAATTACCACAATATTTTCCTTCATGAGTTTTTCCCTTTCAAAATTATCTATGTTGGTTTTTTTTAGTGTTAAGTTGGTAAAGAATTTAGCTTTATGATTTTTTTTGTTTAATATCAACAGAAAAGCTAAATCATTTAGTGAAAGCACTGTATCTTTCCTCACAAAACATTATGAATTGCTACAAATCATTTTCTTCAATCTCTAAGTTTTTTTTTATCACCAACACAATTTTTTTTTCTATCATGAAATATTTGCTCAATCATACTTTTTTTTTATTATTTATCTAATGGTGGTTTACAATTATAACACTATTTTATAAGCCTACGGCAGCACGAGGGCATGTAATCTCATATATATATATATATATATATATATATATATATATATATTTGGTTCGATAAAATTGAATGGAATTAAAGATTTTTATTATTTTACCTTTGTAGATTGGAAAGGAAAACTTACTTGTGAGGATTTGGTTTCTTATTCCTGGATCAATTACTTCAGTGCCACTTTAATTACTAGAACCAAAGTGATATTCCACAGTACGAACGTCTTTGTAAATTTTGTAAAGTCAATGCAGAGAATCAAGATGGGAGAAGGGAAAAAAAAACTATATTATTTAAATAATAAAAACTTGTATTTTTTCATATAAGTTATGTCCCTTTATATATGATTAGAGGAGGTGGTTATTTTCTTTAGTAACTCCTCTAATAACTTGAACCAGGCACATCCATCATGGGTGGACCAGGCCTAACCCAATAACCAACATCTCCCACTTGCCCATGAAAGATTAAATCTCTCCAATACATTATACTTCAAACTTGCACAAGAATTTCATACTTGACGAATGGATCGTGCGACCTGAAGCACGCAGTGAAAGGAGCTTCAATATATAAATCTAATACAAGCCATATAGGAGACATCAACCTCTTAATTAATTATTTTTTAAAGTGTACTAATATACCCCAAGAATTTTTAGTTACACATGATTGAATATAATTCAATCCCTTAATAATTTTCATACTCAATCCATCCTTACAATTACAAGCATTCTAAATCATATCAAATCTATTCAAGTGATATGATTTCGGCCAGTGAATACAAGTAACAGATGTAAAACTAAAATTACTTTTTCTTTCGCTCTTATATCAATCAAATCTGAATTAACTTGCTTTCCTAAGAGTATTCTTTTAAGTCGAATCATTCCATAACTATAGGATATACTCCTAAAGTAGCGATCATTAATACATCATCTCATGATATAGTCAAAAGTCACAAAGGGTAAGATTTTGAGATCTTAGATATGATTTTCAAGACTTACATAATAAAGAAGCAGGGATCCATTCTTTTATTCTTGTAATGGTTGCTAGCACATGTAGTATGAAATACATGCTATAGTGAAGCTTACTCTTTTCTTTTCTTAAGACAAAGAGTGGATGTCGTTGCTCTCCTTGTTAGAGGAAATACACTATACGAATCTTAGTCTTATTACTAAAAACATAGACTTCAAATTAAAAATTCTCATTTGCTCATTTTTCATTAGTGGCAAATGAATAATTTCATACTCGGCTTCAATCATAATAGACACATGAATGATGGGAATTCATTCATGCCAATTCTTTTATTTAATAATCTCATCTTGGTCCCAGCCAAGATGACTTTTTAATAATCATTTTAAGTTAAAATTGCTTTTATGGTGCCCAAGTCGCTTATTGAGCATTAAAACTCAAATAGTCTCATCTCTACTCACATTACAAGTGCTAAAGGTGATTGCTCATGTGAGTGAGCCAATTTAAGTCTATCGAAATACTATAACAAATTATATTATACGATACTCATAATATATTCATGAAACAAATAATGAATAAAATGATATTATAAAGGCATTTATTCATCACTCAATCACTATAAGCTTTCATATGATTCTTAAAACTAATTACATTCTACATAGACCAAGGGATCTCACATGTTTAACAGATGCATCCCTTGCTATTGGTTTTATTAATGGATCTGTAACCATATAATTTGTAGAAATGTATTTCAGGATCACATCTTGTTTAATAATTGCTTCTCTAATATAGTGATATCTCATCTTGATGTGTTTGGTCTTTTCATGGTATTTTGGATCTTTAGCCATAACTATTGCAACAGTGTTATCACAATAAATTGTCACTAGGTCTGATGCTGATTGGACAATTTTTAAATGATACAGAAATTTTTTTAACCAAACAACATCTTGTGTTGCTGCGGAACAAGCTACATACTCAGCCTGCATGGTAGATAAGGCTAAGCAAGATTGTTTCTTACTCCTCCATAGTATTGCATTATTATTAAGCAAGAAAGCACATCCTAAAGTTGATTTGGATTGGTTGACATCTCCTCCCCAATCAGCATTAGAGAAACCAATCAATCGCAAATCTCTCTTTCCTTTGTAACATAGCATGTAATTTAAAGTTCCTTTCAGATATTGTAGAATCCTTTTGACTGTCATCCAGTATTTCTGACCAGGGTTTAATTGATATTAGCTAACCAATCCAACAACATAACATATATCGGGACATGTACACATCATTACATACATCAAACTACCGACAGCACTGGCATAGGTACTCTGGATATTTTTTCCTTTTCTTTTAGAGTCTTAGGAGACATACCACAGCTTAAGCTCAAACTTTTATCAACAGGGGTGTCCATTGGTTTGCTATCTTACATATGATAGCGCTCTAACATCTTTTTTATGTAAGTCTCTTGAGTTAAACCTAAAAGCCTTTTAGCGCGATCTTTTATGATTTTCACACAAAGTACATAGCTGGCCTCACCCATGTCTTACATTTTAAAGTTTGATAATAACCAGTTTTTAGTAGTATCAATCATCTCTTTGTTATTTCCAACTATTAAGATGTCATCAACATATAAGGACAATATTGTAAAACTATCATTAGAACGTTTTAAATACACATAATGATCTTCTTCCATCATTGTAAAACTGAAGTAATCCTTACAACTGGTGAGAATGTATCTTCATAATCAATTCCCTATCCTTGTATGCAACCTTTCGCTACTAGTCGAGCTTTATAACGTTCTATTGACCTGTTTGCCTTACGTTTAATTTTAAGAACCCATTTATTTCCAATGGATTTTTGTCTTGATGATAAATCAACCAAGTACCAAACTTGATTAATTTTCATTGACTCCATTTCTTCTTCCATAGCTTTAATCCATTCACATGCTTTAGGACCAGATAGAGCATGACTGAATGTTTTAGGTTCTTTATCATCTTGTGGAGAAATCATAAATGTTTCCCCTTCAATCTCAAATTGACAACAAGAAATTGGTTCACGAATGCTTCTTCGAGGTTGCGACTGCTCATGATCTTGCTCCATGAGAGTAGGATAGATAAAATATCACTCCCACTATTTTCAGGAGAATTAAAACTTTCATCTAAGTCTTCTACTGAATGGCTTGTTGCGCCATAATCTAGATTTTCCAATTCATATAATTGAAAATCTTTTTCAACCTTACATGTCTTTGGAAAAACCTTTTCTAAGAATACAACATCACACAATTCAATCTCTGTCACTCTTCCATCAGCTTTTTCACCAATAAATACAAATCCTTTAGAATATTCAGAATATCATATAAAGATACACTTATTCCCTCTACAACCAAGTTTCCCATATTTATGATAAGTATTGTGAATATAAGCTGCACACCCTAATAGATGGAAATAACTTAGATTAGGTTTGACACCATTTCATAGTTCATATGGGGTGGATGAGACAGATTTAAAAGGCATGCGATTAAGTATATAAGCAGCAGTTAACAATGCATCTCCCTAAAATGAAATTAATAAGTTAGCTTGCGCCATCATCGACCTAACCATGTCAAATAGGGTTTTATTCCTCCTTTTTGCTACACCTTTTTGTTATGGAGTATAAGGAATAATTAGCTATCTAGCTATACTTTTTTCATCATAAAAGTTTTTAAATTGTTCAGACAGATATTCATATCCTCGATCAGTTCTTAAAGCTTTGATCTTGGCGCTTAGTCTATTCTCCACCAAATTGGTGTATCGAATATAGATACATTAACGGTGTTTAACAACATAAAACCATTTAATACAAATCCAGAACCATAAAAAATATTATCCAGATGTATTTTTACACAACAACCAACAAACGCAATTTTAAAGCCCAATTAGAGTAAAGTAAGAACAGACACAAGATTCCATCGAACTTCTGGAGCGTAGAGCACATCATGAAGATAAAGTGTGCAACCACCCCGCAAATTCAGTTTGTAGGTACCGATCCCAAGCACAACAGCGAAAGCATTATTCTCCATGTATATATATCTACTTCCCTTTAGAATTCTTAGGAATCCCATAAAAGTTGTTCGATCTCTTGTTATGTGGTCAGTTGCTCCTGAGTCTATGGTCCAAAAAGGAACAGATTCGGCAAGCATTAAACAACTGCTAACGTATAAGTTAGAGGGATGATTGTGGTTAAACATTACCTTTGGCTCAGTGCAATTACAAGCAAAGTAACCAGGTTTATCACAATTGAAACAATTCATATTCTTGTCTTTCTTACCGCCGCGTTTCCCACGCTTGTGTTTATATCCACTACTACTTGCTTCTATTCCTCTCTTGTCATATTTGGGACATTTAGCCTTACCCTTTTTATATTTAGAGTCATATGCTCCACGCATCTTTGTCTCAGATATAAAAGCCTCGTTTATAGGCTTTTCAGCATGAAGTCGATCTTCTTCAAGCTCGACAGGACGAGAAACATCGTCAAATGTCTTGATGTTGTCATTGTGGGTAAGGTTAACACACATGTGTCCCCAATTACTTGGCAAAGAGCGGATAATTGCTTGGACTTGTTATTCATCAGTCATCTCATGCCCAACACCCCTTAATTCACTAATCATGTTAGACATGACTGTAAGATGCTGCCTCATCGTTTGATTTTGGCGCTTCTTATAACCATCGAATTTGAGGGTTGACTGACTAAGTCTAGTAGTGGAGGTTCCTCCATACTAAATCTTTACTGCATCCCAAATAGATTGAGTTGAACGATGCCTTTTAAAACGCATCATTATATCATTTCTCATGCTGCTCAACATCAAAATGTGAGCTACATAATCCTTGCGTTTATAGGTTTGATATGCTTCCATATCAA
>NW_011499881.1:84484-143357 GCF_000495115.2 Populus euphratica
GTTGTGTGATTGTTTCCAGCATTTCTTGCTCTTCCAGGAGATACTCAATTTTACGATGCCAAACATCGTAATTCTTTTCACTTAGTTTGTCTCCATGGTTCAAATCAGTAATAATACTCTTAGATGCAGCCATATTAAGCTTTATTGACAAGAATTATAAATATTAGTATTTAGTACAATTTAATTGACATATTGTGCCACTCCATTCCAAATTAAACAAATAATAATCTAACACATACAATAGAAATGAAAAGAATGTTAAACTCTTAATCAATTTCTATTTGTATGTTCTAATTATTATTGAAAATTTAAACGAGTGCAAAATTATAGTTATTGGTTTCAACTAACAACTCCCACTAATCAGGTTGCATATATTATCATATATATATATATGCATATAATGTAATTAAACTTAAATTATATAAATATTCAGTTCACAATTAAACAACCAATCATTTTTTTAAAAAAATACAATATTAAGAATAATAAATTTTAGAATTATTTTATATTTTAGGCACATAAGTAGGGTCTCCAATTACGTTATCTACTTCACCAAAGTCATCTCCTCCAAGTTCATTCTGCTCAAACCATGGAATGAATTTAGTAGCAGAGTCCAAACGACCTACACTTTTTCCAGTGCGTCGTATATCCTTTTCGGCATACTAACGTTCCCTCTCAAGCAGCATTTCATCTACGAGATTGTTGAAATCTAAGGCTTCCAGCTTATATTCCAACGATAATCGCACCAACATCCATTTCTCAGGTAGAGAATTGAGAACGATTAATATTTAATGTTCCATGTAAAATTCATAAACACCACTCATAACCAGTCTAATCATTCAACAATACATGTAATCAATGTGCTTTTTTATTTTGAGAACAGGATTAAAGGCATAACCCAATAAATAATCAATTTATTGTTGCCTATCCACTACAACAAAATATTTCAAAAGGCACATAAATATTATACTTAATATTTAATTAAAGCATGTATCATTATATATGTTAAAAAACAAATACGAAAATTAAGCAATTTATTTTAATAGTAAATAAATTGCTCCATAATTTGACAATTTATATTAACAAAAAAAATAATATTAATTTTCTTAATATTAATAATTATTAATATATACTAATTTGCCACACATCTTTGAAAAAAATGTGTGCATATATGTTAACTACCACATGAAAGTTAATATTTAATATACTCACATATTTTTTGAAAGATGTGTATTAACTGTCATGTCATTCGGCAGTTAATACACATCTTTCAAAAAATGTGTTGATTTATACATGATTATGTTCTTTCAATAATAAAAACTTATATTCTTTTATATGGTTATGTTCTTTTATACATGATTTAAGGAGACGGTTACTTTTTTTAGTAACTCCTCTAATAACTTGGACCAGGCTCATTCATCATGGGCGGACCAGGCCTAACCTAATAACCAACAACTTTTAACTAAAAAAATTGTCACAACGATTTATATTTATCTTGTTCTTGATTCTTATGTTATTTTTTTTATTATTATAAATATACATCTTATATTTGAATTTATATAATTGTTTATAGATTATTTATTATCGTTTTTCATTGTGGTTTTTCTTCAATTTAGTGATAGTATGGTGATTATTTTGGGCTATGTGAAAGAAATTAATTAACAGTGATCAACATTATTTAAATTTTAGATCAATGAACCTAATAGTATGATTTATTTTCTTGTTTTGTGTACATAAAATACAAATTGTTCCTATAAAAAAAAACTAAATTAAAAATTATTAGAAAGTTTTATTTGTTATTCGTAATTAAATGGACCAATTGTTATCCAAGGGACTAAATTAAATTATATTGTTGATGTTGTCAATAATTTTTATAAATCTGGAAGTTATAATAATTGATTTATAATTTATTATTATTATTATTATTTAATATGAATGACATCCTATTTAAAAAATAAATAAACAATCTATTGGGTTGCTATGTAATTAACGCCCATGGGGACCACAACAAACACATTAGTTTTTTAAAGATGTATCTAGAGAACATGGCAAAAGAAGAGGAGGGCATCGAATCATTTGAAAATATAGGTGTTGGCGGGTGTGTGTGTGTGTGTATTCTCGTTATAAATTTTAAGATGAATTCCTCGTTTTGCCTTTTTCTTTACTACCCGGAAAAAAATTTCAAACATAAAAATTAATATAACTCTTGGAATTGAATTCAAATTTATTTTATTACTGTTAACTAGTTAGACGAGCATGGTATGTCATTGGCGGTGTCAATTGTTTTAACAATGTAAATAAAAAAACATTCACGTGATGTCAATGTTTTTAAATAAAATAAAAAAATAAGATAATTGAAATATATTGCTTACGTGGTCACAATAGTGACCTATTAAACAAGCTAAAAAAATCATAAAATAAATATCGTATACGTATATTTAGTTAATTAATTTGATTAAAAGACAAAAATTCTTATAAAAAAGCTAAATTCAACAAAAATTAAAAAAAAAAACTCAAAAAACCTTTTTTTTCTAAATGAATGTAAAATCTGATGAGAAGCAAAAAAAAAAAGTAAGAGAATATTTGAGGCGAGACTGAAAAAAAAAGTTAAAGAGAAGAAAAAAACAAATAAATATGATGAATCTTTTAAATTTGTAAATTATTAAATTTCATATATTGTTTTAATTAAAAAGTTTAATATGCAACCAATTTATTATTGAAATATGAAATAAATTAATTCAATTAAAAATAATTTTTCTTTTCATAACACAAGATCTAACAAAGATCGAAAAACCCAAGACAATACTAGATTAATTTAATATTAAGAAATGAAATAAATTAATTTAATATAATTTTAAAAAATTCCTTTAGAAAAAACTAAATTTAGCAAAGACAAGGGGGGGAAATAAGGTTATTTGTGTTCTTCTTATAACGGTAAAAAGATTTTGTAGAAAGTGGAAAAACATTTCAGACGATGAAACCAAAAAAAAATTAAAGAAAGAAAGAAAAAATATGCAAACTTAAATGAACTTCTTAAATTTAAATTAATATCTCAAACTTATAATTTATTAAATTTTAGATCTGAGTTCAAGCAAGAAAATTAATATTAAATAAATCTAATATTAAATGATATTTTTTAAAAAATAAACTAAAAAAATTAAGATAAAAAAATAACAATAAAAAATAATGACCAAATTTAATAGGAAAAAAAACTAAATAAGGATGAAATTGAAAAAAATCAATTTAAAAAATTATTTTAAATAAAATAAATAACAATTAAAAAATTATGGATTAGAGTTAACACATGAAAAAATTTATGATAAATGAAATTAAAAATAAATTATATTTTTATAAATTATTTTATATAAAATAAATATTAATTAAAAAAATAACTATATTCAAAAATAAAAAACTAAATGAGGAGTTTCATTGATTTTTCTCAATGGTCAACGAGATTTTTCAAAAAGAGAAAGAAAGGTGATGGAGTCACAGGAATTATCTAATCAAGTCTAATCAAATAGCGACCATCAATAAGGTTTTTAACATTATTTTTGAAAAGTATCTTTAAAAATATTTAAATTTTAAATTTTAAATTAATATATTTTTAATATTTTCAAATTATTTTAATATAATAATTTTTAAAATAATTTTTAAAAAATAACTATAACCATATTTCCAAACACACTAATAATACCATTTGAAAATCCACCTCACGCACCACCATTACATTTGTGGAGCTCTCACATGCCTCCTTATAAAATACATAAATAATATTATATACTTCGTAAAAGATGCATGAGCCCCTTTATCAAATGACTTATTATCGAAAAACCAACAGAAAAATACACAAGTGCCCTGTATGGTAGCTTTTTTATTTTGACTTTAAAGGGTAATATCGATAATTCACGGTGCAATTAGACATGAAAAGTAAAAAATTCTATCAAGCGATAGATACATGTCATTTTGTTTTTAAATGTAAGAAAATCATTACACTGTTTAAAAAAAATATATAGACCGATCTACCTCTAATTAATTCTTTTAGCTTTTTTTAGCAGGGAGTAAATAATTGATCTCTTTTAGCTTTTCTTAATAGATATGATATAAATATTTTTTAATTTAATCACAACCCACTATAACTGTGTATATATGTGTGTGATATTGTTTATTTTATATTAAATATTAAATAATATTTGATTAATAAATATTTAAATAGATATTGAAAACTCGATGTAAATCATGAATATTTAAATTTTTTAACTAATAAATAATCAATAAAAAAATAAATACAATGGGAATTTGAATGGTGGATACAGATACAATAAAATATCCTTTCGTTCTTATAACCTTAAAATCAATAGTCGGCTAGCCTAGTAGAAGATTCCAGCCCATTTGCTTCGTCAAACCCAGCCTCATTAAAGAACACGAAAACACTGTAGAGTTCGGATCAATCCATTTTTATCTCTCTCCAGAACACATTCACATCGAGTATATTTTTGCTCTTCTTTCGCAAAATGCAAAGGATGAACACAATGGCAACAACATGACAGATACTTGAATTCGATTTTTTTTGAATTGACAGCCATCAATTAATGTTGTTGTTTTGCCCGTGTCTTGCTTAGGGTTCGAAACTTCTTAAATTCTGTTTTATTTTTATTTTTTGTGAATATTTTTATTTTATTTTGAATTAGATTTGATTATTGTTTGTTGATATAATTGGTGTAATTTTCACTACAACAAAGGGACATGACACTTTTTATTAACTAGAAATCTAAAACGCATGGGCATTTTACATTAGAAACTGCAATTATTTACCCACGCACAAAACATTATGGATAACATTTTATATAATTGCCACGGATTTGCGCACGTATTTTGGGTTTTCTATTTTCCATGGGAGGATGAAAAAGATAGAATTGAATTTCTTTTTGGAAAAAAATTAATAGGATACTTTTATTATGGAAAGAAAAGCTTTTGAATCGTGCGAGGACAATTTCTCTTGCTAATTAAGTTGTGTCCTCTATTCCTATTTATACCATGCAGAATTATTGGCTACCGCAAAGTGTCTATTCCAGAATTAATAAGAAGATAAGAAGCTTTATTTGGGGAAACAAAGATTCAGAACGTGGCATATATTGGGTGAGATGGGATTTGTTAGCTTGCCCTAAGAGGCTTTGGAGTGAGGGTTGTTAGGCAATCAAACGTTGCTTTGCTTGGAAAACAAGATTAGAATATGTTTAATAACCCACATAAGCTTTAGTTCAAGATTTATAATCATAAATATCTCTCAAGGCAGAATCTGTTCCAATTAGATGGAATTCCTCAGCTTACATATCCTACGTGGAGATCAATTTTAAAAGCATTATTTCAACTTAAGGATGGTTTTATTTTCAAGTTTGGGAAAGGGAATGTTTCTCTCTGGTTCGATCAATGGCTGAAGAAGGGTAGGTTGGGATCTTTAATTGATTGACATGATAAATGTAATGGATATGGATATGGTGGTGAAGGATATATGGTGCAATGGTATGTGAAATTTTGATTCTTGAGCCACAATTATTCCAGGGCATGTTAAGCTAAAAATCATGGCCATTCCTTTTAATCAGCAAAGTAAGAACGAAGACTTGGTGTGCTGGGCTGGTACCGCGTTTGGAATTTACAGCTCCAAGTCTGCCTTCCATTGGCTACTTGTTGGGAACAAGAAGTTGGTGTGGATAGCTGTTGGTCATGGATTTAGAAGCTGAGTCCCTAAGAAAATGAAACTTTTCATATGGTAAATTTTCCGTAGTGCTTTGCCAATTCTACTAGATTTGATCGCCACCTCTCATCTAACTTTGTATGTCCGCATTGCTTTGATGTAGAGAAGGCTGTCATTCATTGTTTACGTGACTGTGGCGTGGCTCGGGATATCTGGACAGATTCAGGCATGGCCAACAAGGATGATTTTATGAATTGTTCAGTTTACCAGCGGATCAAGAAGTTTGCATATTCTGATATAACTTCCCTCTTCATAGCTGAGATCTGGTAGATATGGAAGCATAAAAATATGGTGGTTTTTTATGGTAATAATGTTGGGGCTCAATGGGTGACACAATAAATAATTCTATGTGGTGCAGATATTAATAAGTTCACTGGGTTTCATAACTACAGGGAGAAACATGTAATTAATGTTTGCTGGGAACACCCTTAGGAGGATTATGTCATGTTGAATGTGGATGGAAGTTGCCTCGGCAATTCGGGGAATGTAGAGTACAACAAACTGACCAGGGATATAATGGATCATGGCTGGTTGGCTTTTCTGGTATTGGAACTAATTTGTCGGGAGAGCTTTAGGCTCTCAGACATGGTTTAAGGATTGCTCGGGATAAAGGTTACGTGAATGTTACTTGTCTTTATGATTCTCTTGATGCTGTAAAACTTATCAAAGCGAGTGTCTCTTCGTTGCCTATCTTTAATTTTATAGTTGTGGATATTCGGGACATGCTAACAAGATAGTTGGAGGTGGAGATCAAGCACACGTGTAGGGAGTCCAGCTCTTGTGCAAATTTTTTAGCGAAGAGCGCAAACAAGAATATGCTAATAATCAACTTCGGGAGGCATCAGGCCCTGCCTCATAGCTGATGATGCTATGAGAATTTTTTATTCAATGTCTTCGTTTTTGTTTTATCATTCAGCAGTATGATTCAAAAACTAAAAACAAATAAAACTTTAAGATAAAAGAATAAAATTTAAAATTTAAAATTTAAAAGACTGAATTTAAAACACCAATATATTAGTTATTTTTTAAAGTAAAAGAGAGAAATAAAAAGAAAAGAAAAGAAAAGATCATAGGCAACAAATCATTTATTTTCAGCAGACACGAGTTATCAATATAAAAAGAGGATGCCAAAGAAGAGCCAAATGAGATGCGGAAACTCATTTTCCATCATCAGAAGACACGACATGCTTTGACGAGTGCGATATGCCAACAATTTTTTACATTTAAAAATTGTAAATTAAATGGTAAATTATGCTAGTAGCCTCACCTAAATAAATAATTATTAAAAAAAAAAGAGAAAAAGATGTTAGTACCCTTTTTTTCAATGGCTTATCTTTTTTGTCCCTAAGATCATATAGGTAATCTTATTTTATGCTAGAAGAAAAAGACAACAACATCCTTGCTCTACAATATTAGTGTTTTTTTTATTATTATTCAAAGGGCATTTTGGTTCTTTATCGATCATATATATATTTAATATAGAAAAATGCTCCTTATTCATATACAAGCGATTTTTCTCATGAATGACAGAAAATAAATAAATCATATAGTGATGAATAAAAAAATAAAAGGGAAGCTATAGAATCCCCATTTTGTCTTAGTTGTTTTCTTGTAACACAGATTTAGATATTTTTCTATGTGCTTTAGATATCAAGGATCCAACAATGGTTAATTTAACGATTTAATGATGCAATTTGTCTCCATATTCTTATTGTTTTTTGGATTTTGCAATCGGATAAAATTTATTATTGATTCAACCATTTTGTTATACATTTCTTTAAAAATTTTACTCTTTTCTCCCAAAATTTTACTCTTTTCTCCCACCCCATTTAATTTTAGTAGGCTTACACTCATCTCAACTCACAGCATTTTCAGCCAAGAGTATTTCCAATATCAAATGCTAAATGAAAGATCTCAATGATTAAATGATATTTTAAATACAGTTTTTTCCTTGTTATGTGCAGTCCAAAGATAAATGCTATTTTAATAATTAATTTATATTATATTATATTTAATATACAACTATTTTGCTTGTTAATTAATGTAATTATTTTTTATATAGTATAATCATTGAAAGTTATTATTCTTGATTTGGTTCGGTTTTTATCTATAAAAATAACCTAATTAAAATTTTATAAAAAATATAAAATAAAACTGAAATCAAATCAAAATTAATTCCAATCAAATGATTTTAGTTTGATTTGATTTAATTATTTTATGCTAAAAAGCCAAAATTTAACTTATCGGTTTTGGTTGGGTTTGGTTATTTTATATTAAAAAACTAAAATTATATCTTTTTTAAGTTTTTTTAGATTTTTTAATAGGTTTTATAATGAGCTTGTTCTTGGTTTTTTTTGTTTAATTTTTTTAACCAAATTAGTTTTATTTGGTTAAGTTTTTTTAATTTTAAACTTATAAAACTGAAATCAAACTAAATCAAATATTTCTTTTAAATATTCTTATTTTTTCTATTTAATAAGTTTTAATTTTTTTTATAACCCCTAATAATCATGTATTAATTATGAGTAATTTATCATAATTAAATTACCAAAATCATAAATTACCTCAATTTACCAAAACACTCGACCCAAAATCTACAAACACATTCTTATTTACTAATTTAAAATGCCCAAAAATCACCAAAAACTAGCACTCAAATTCACAATAATCGAAGAGCAGGAACAATTAATCACCTTAATTGAGAAGCTAGGGCACTACTGAGACAATCAAAGACAGCTGCTTCTTGTTCTTCTTTAGCAAACCATTGAGAAGCCAGGGCAAGGTGCTTTTAGATTTGAGGCAACTCCATTTTCTTGCTTAAGCTTCTGTTCTTAAAGAGGACGAAGGGGCGGGCAACTGTAGATGAAATAACCGTTGCTCAATGATTGTTTGTACCTTCTTCATGTTTCAGCTTTTTTGATAGAATATGTAAAAATAACATTTAAGCGGGAGAAAAAGTATTTTACCTGTTGGAGGAGAAAAAGTATTATTATTGTTGTATTACTGTTGTTTCTGGGAAGTGTTTTTAAAAAAATTATTTTTTTATTTTTTATTTTAAACTAATATATATTTGATATTTTTATATATTGATATTAACAATAATTTTAAAAAAATAAAAAATATTTTTAAAAAATAATCAATACTATACTTTCAAATACTCTCATAATCAACCATATGATATTTTTAGTTATATATTAAATAATAAAATTTCATATGAGTGGTTTATTATTTTAGATTTTAACAAATTTATAAATGAGTTTATTTTAATGCTTCTTTCTTTATTCATTTATTTATTCAAATTTACTTAGAAGTTTAGTTTAGTAGCATAATTGAGCTGGTTGACGAGTTGTAATGAGCTCAAACTCGGCTTTATTATATAAAGAAATTTTTTAAAATAGATTTGCATGTACTTCTTGTATAAATGGATTCGAACCCTAACAGCTCTATTCAAAAATCAACTCTCCCTGACAAGAAAGAATAAAATAATATTAATAAAAAAAAACACCACAGCACTAGAGAGAGAGAGAGGAAGTCCTCGGTGTCGTTGTAGTTGTGTTGTTCTGTGAAAAGCTTGGATTGGATTTGCCAAGAAAAGCATCCAAGACGCCTAGGAAAGAGAGGAGGAGATACACAGGACCTTCTCTCGTTAACAAAAATAATAATTGAAGGATGAAGAAATTGACGTGGAGAGATCATCTTACGCTGTTGAGCTCATTACCTTCTTGTTGTTGAAATGGATACATTTTTATTCACCAAATTACAGTTGAGCGGCTGCTTTCACTTGGGAGTCAAGTCTACCAGTTCGTCGTCGTCGTCTTCTTCTTCCTCTTTTTCGCGCTTCTCTCTCGACCATGACCTTCTCTCTTAAACCCTCTCTTGAATCTCCCTTGTTGATCCCTCTCCACCTTCACCCCTATTCCTTCTCTATCTCCCATGGACCCCACATCTCGTCCTGCCGTCGTCATCGACTACGGTACCGGGTATTTTCTCTTGTTTCCTCTTTCTGTATGCGCTCAAGGTGTTTGATAAAATGCCTCAATTTGTTTTTTACTTTTTTTGTTCTTAACTGTGTGTTGTGTTGTTGTTTTGCAGGTATACTAAGATGGGCTTTGCGGGAAATGTAGAGCCGTGTTTTATTTTACCAACAGCAGTAGCAGTAAACGAGTCGTTTCTAAATCAATCTCGAACTTCTTCTTCGAAAGCGAATTGGCAAGCGCAGCACAGTGCAGGGGTTATGGCCGATCTAGATTTCTTTATAGGAGAGGAGGCGCTTGCCAAATCGAGATCTAGTAATACTTATAGTCTTAGCTATCCAATCAAACATGGTCAAGTTGATAATTGGGATGCCATGGAAAGGTACTGGCAGCAGTGTATATTTAATTATTTGCGTTGCGATCCAGAGGATCATTACTTTCTATTGACTGAAAGCCCGCTTACTGCACCGGAGAGTCGTGAGTATACCGGTGAGATTATGTTCGAGACCTTTAATGTTCCTGGGCTTTATATTGCCGTCAATTCTGTGCTTGCTCTTGCAGCTGGTTACACGACATCCAAGGTTGGTTTCTGAGAATTTTTGTTCATTTAAAACCATGCAAATTTCATTGGGGGCTAGAGATAGAATGAAAATACTGATCTTTGAGTTATTATCATTATTTTTTTAAAATATAGGATTCTGCATTTTGATTTGGGATTTCATAGTAGGGTTTGAAATGACAAATGGGTGAAACATGTTATAGGTTGCTTGTGAGTTCATTGTAATGTGATGTTAATTGGTTTAGTGGAATGTTCAAGCTATCTAATTGAACGCGAGTAATTTTTCTTGTGTGCTTTTTCTCTGTCATCAAACTTTAGGGGTGACTTGTTTGAAAAATTTACTAATCTATCATGCATGTGCGCTTGTGTTTGTTTCATGAACTAATTGTCAAACAAAAGTATGTAGGTCAAAAAAAGTCGATGGCATATATTCCTCTTTTGATATTAATGATTTCTGGCAGCTAAATTTGAAAACATATTCCAGCTTGTGTTCTAATTTATGTTGCTCTAGGTTAAGCGCCTTGAATTGGCAGCACAGTATGTTCTGTTAGAGAGATGATTGTTTGTGTTTTTTTTTTTTTAAGAATGTAGTAGTACTATGTATCTTTTGCCTCCCTTTAGTTTTGAACTGAAAATGAAGTTTTCATTTTCATATTGTTCTTAAGTTGTGTAATAATGATCTTTTCCTTTGAGATTGACCTATGGTTCTTGTTAGTGTGAGATGACAGGGGTTGTTGTGGATGTTGGAGATGGTGCTGCTCATGTTGTGCCTGTTGCAGATGGTTATGTTATTGGGAGCAGCATCAAGTCAATCCCTATTGCTGGCAAAGATGTTACTCTATTTATCCAGCAGCTCATGCGGGTGAGTTGGTTTGACTTCTAGCAGTGGAGTCCCTATAGATATACTTACTTCATTGATAGCATCTTTTTTGTTGTGTTTGTTTGTTTTTAGCTGTTAAAAAGGAAAGGCAAGGAGATTACTTTAGATTATGAGAATGAATGGGTAGGGAAGAGAGCAGTTATTTATTTATTTTTAGGGAATGTTAAAAAAATTGAGAAAGGAACATATCTGGATTTTAATTGAAAGCTTATACCTTTTTGCTAAATTGCTCTTGACATGCCTCAACATTTTTGTTCCCCTCAAAATCTTTTAGAAGAAAGATTCTTATGGATCACAGAACAGATTTTTCAGAACTTTCTCAGTTTTGAACAAAACAAATGGAAATAAGAAATTGTATTCCTGAACTTGTAACATTCTCTTTACTATATGGGTGAAACATTTAACAGGGAGTCACAGACTGGAATTCTGCAGTTCTAATGACGTGACACCTAATGCTTGTCCTGCACTGGTATTCCAGGCAAGATTGCTGCCCATGCTTAAGACCATTTTCCTGAGATTTCATTGTTGGATTCAAACACTTCATTTGCACTCCCCTTATTCAACCT
The DNA here is from genome assembly GCF_000495115.2 of Populus euphratica. Classification (NCBI taxonomy): domain Eukaryota; kingdom Viridiplantae; phylum Streptophyta; class Magnoliopsida; order Malpighiales; family Salicaceae; genus Populus; species Populus euphratica. The sequence continues at coordinate 96,216 of NW_011499881.1, forward strand.
CTAACTTGAATTTGTCACCATCTGTTGTGCATCCACCATCAATCTATTTTGATTTAGCTTTCAACTTGTTGCTGTGCATTCTATTAATTCTGCTTGTTTACTCAGTCCTTGCTGTTTGCAAAAAATCTATCAACTCAGCACAGAGTTGTTCCTTAGAGGTAACCAATGATTTTCCTTTTTAAAACTCTCAGAATCTTTTGGTTATTTATGCTTCTTTGTACTGTTTTGCAACGGTGGAGTTTTTTTAATCTTGCTAACTTTGTGTTAAATAGAAAAACCATTTAGGTTTCACTGTTGGCAAGAGAGACAGACAATGTATATTTGAATGCCTCTCTTGTTTACTAATCCTTGTAGATGCTCATTCACAAAGTTGTCAATTACTTCCGGAAGCAATATTCATATATTTCTACTTGCCATTCTGAACTACAGATTCAGCGGCTGTATAGAAATGGTATTGATAGATTTTTCCTTTTTGTATTGTGTTGTGCAGGAAAGAGGAGAGAATGTACCCCCAGAAGATTCATTTGAAGTAGCTCGGAAAGTGAAGGAAACACATTGCTATACTTGTTCTGATATTGTCAAGGTCATTTTTGCTTCTATTAGAATTTCGAATTGAAAGATGTATTGATCTATATTGCCTTAATACTTTCAGATAGAGCATGAAAGATTTCATTGCAAGTCTGCTGTCCTGCTGTATCTCATAAACTTGGATCTAGAATAATAAAGTAATAACTGTAGTTCTCAAAATGATTCAGGAGTTCAACAAGCATGACAAAGAACCAGCAAAGTATATTAAGCACTGGAGAGGAATTAAACCAAAAACAGGGGCACCATATTCCTGTGACATTGGATATGAACGATTTCTTGGCCCTGAGGTTAGTTCTAGCTTTATGAGCAAAATATTTCTGTGCTAGCAACTTAGCTTATTCTATTAAGAAACATGCTTGGTTTATATAAATTCACTGATGTAAGTACCATCTTGTTCCTCAGAGAAATTCCCACTGAATTTGCTTATGAGGACAAAATCATTGGAACTATTTGTTCTTTAAGCTTTCTCAAAGAATTTCCCCACAAGTTAATATGTATTTGCTTGTGCAGCACATGAGAGCAATCTTGCTCTTTGTTTATAATCTTTAATCATTAATGAGATGCCCTATCTATTGTTCTCCCTGTGGCAATTTATCCTTAGATGCTATGTGATGCCCTATCTATTGTTCTCCCTGTGGCAGTTTTATGCTATGCTGTAATGCTTTTAGCAAATATTTGCTCTTTATTTTTTTGTCTATTCCTACTTTATTAAAATTATTTTCCTTGTGGCATCTACCTATTCTAATTACTTTGATTCTGAAAGTCTTCACATACTGAAACTTTGAAATTTAATATACCCACAATAATCTTGAATAACATGTCAGTGTTCATACTGAAACTTAATATCATCCCTCTTTTGTTTTTCAGTTTTTTTGGGTTAACGATAAATTGTTTTTACTTATTTGATTTTCACAATTGAGTGTTTGATCTTTGATTTTTATCTTTTGAATTGTTCATCTATCTGTAACATCACAATCAAGTTTTTGTATGAATGTTTGTTAGTAACTTGTTGATATGTCAGTTAAGTGATGACATGGGTATAAGAACTTAGGCTGGCATCACTTGAAGCCATTAGCATAAATTAATTTTTATCATTTCCCTATGGAGAAAAGGATTCAATAAAAATGAAAGGAAAAAGAAAACCATAAACCACACGTTTCCCTTGGATCTAAATTTGAAACAATTCTCTGTCTCCTCTGGATCTAATTGTGAAATACAAAACCAATATGAACCTCACCACCTTGGTACCACCTTCTCTTACTGTAATTACCTTTCACCATTCATATTCTCAAGGACCAAAAACTAGTGCCTCTCCATGGTCTATACATGAGACCCATTCATATTCTCAAGGACCAAAAACTAGAGCCTCTCCATGGTCTATACACGAGACCTTCACCACCACCAAAAGTCAAGCCCAAAACTGCCGCCCCCCACCATCATTGTAGGCCATGGCCACCACCACCAAAAGTCAAGCCCAAAACTGCTGCCCCCCACCATCATTAAACATCACTAATCTAGCCTTTACCATAATTAGACCACCACAAATAAACATCACTAACTCAAGCAATTAACTCATGTAAGCAATCCAAATCTTGTTGTGGGTCTGGATGTGGTTTCTTAAAAGATTGAATTTTGATGGGTAGATAATGAATTAAAGCTTGGTTTTTGTATTTGGAAAAATAACAGGAAAATGATGGGATTTTAAAAGTTGGAAAACAAATCTATAGTGACCACCAAGATAGCAAAAGACCTAAGTACTCGAGGTTTCGTTTTACAAACTAAAGCAAAGGATAATGTTTGATCAAGGAATATTCAAAATACTCTGCTGGATAGGTGGATTGGTCAAAGAATATGGATTTATTGAGCTTCAAGAATCCAGGAGAACAAGTTTTCTAGTTTTAAAATTTTTACTTGGTAGGTTTTATTATTGATTTTGAATTTCAAGTGGATTTTCCCTTTAGTTTGTGTTTCGAATACAGTTAAATTTAGAGAGGAAATGTTAAGAGAGTAAGATTCAAGGATGAAGTGTTAAGATTGTAAAAATTATTATGGGGTGAAATGTTAAATGCATTCAGTACAAGTTTAAAAGATAATGAGTGATAGTGGGTCTCATTAAAAATTAAATCATATCATATATTAAATTTTATAAAAAAAATTAAAAATTAATTGTTGGGTTCCAAATGCTAGGTGTAAAATAACTAGAGAAAGATTAGACATTAAATTAAGAAATGAGAGGGAAAGCACAAAACCAAAAAATTTCCCCTGTTAACAAATTTCTGACTCCCTACTCTTGGAGGGTAACTCTTAACCTCACTTTTGGGATGAAGTGTTGCCTTTCACAACTTCCTCCCTTCCAAATTTTGTGTGCTACAGAAGGGGAAATGGGGTGTAAAATTACGAAGGTAACTTTTCACCTTTCCCCCTCGTACTAAACCTTAGTTGTAGATTTTTTATTTGGATTTTTTATTGTGTTTCTCCAAATCTGTTTAAAATGAAAAGTAAAAACAACAACGAGCAGGAATGATTATTTTATTTGTAGTTTTGTTGAACTTATTTTTTATTAAATTGATGATTTCTTCCACATCATCCCTTATAAGATTATGACATGTCATGCAATTTCAAGAGATAATGAACAATTGGGATCAAAACTAACAGATGTCTAATTTAGTACTTGTTTGTGCTATTATAGAAAAGATGAGACTCGATTGTTCAAGCACTAAATATAGCATTATCTCCTCTCTTTTTTTGTTTGGAAGGGTGGAATCCCATATTTTCTTAGGTAACTGGAGATGGTTTCTTAGTTTCATGGATAAAATATAGGAATGCAAGAGTTATTCTTTAGTATATGCTGTGCATTTACTGAGCATCATTGCAATTTGTTCCTTGGGCATATGTTTATACATACCATTTGCCATTGTACTATGTTTTTCTGATTTGTTAACTTAATCACCAGGTATTCTTTAATCCTGAGATTTATAGCAATGACTTTACCACTCCTTTACCAGCTGTGATAGACAAGTGTATTCAGTCTGCACCAATTGACACAAGGAGGGCTTTGTATAAGGTGAAGTGCATATACCTGGGGGAAAAAGTTCAAATTTGGCCCTTGTATGAAATTCATTCTGATGAAAAAATATAAGACATTGCACCTTAATAGTTATGACCAACAAGAGAGCTTAAAATGAGATTGTGAATTGGTAATTTTTAAACTTTGGCATGTGCTATCTCTTCTAACAGAGCTGTCAATTGGTAATTGCAATTGCTTGAATGAATGCAAAGGTTATGCTCATTCTTGTATTTGTATGTTATCTTTCTTTCGTACTTATCATCATTTATTGGTTTCTATTTTCAATTTAGAATATAGTGTTGTCTGGAGGATCAACCATGTTCAAGGACTTTGGTAGAAGATTGCAAAGGGATTTGAAGAAGATTGTGGATACACGTGTTCTCACATCTGAAGCTAGACTTGGTGGGAAAATGAAAGTAAGTATTTTAGAATTCACACACAATAAAAGATGTTTTCAAACATATAATATTTCTTCTATTTTTATTCCTGTTGTTGCTGGCACAGAATTCTTGAACATGTTTCTTGTTTTTGGTTTCCAGTCACAACCAGTGGAAGTGAATGTAGTCAGTCATCCTATCCAGAGATTTGCAGTTTGGTTTGGCGGTTCAGTACTAGCATCAACCCCTGAGTTTTTTGCGGTAAGCATTTATTTGTCCAGTCCATTTTCTAATATATATATGAAAGCTTATTATACTTTTTATTCCCATACAATACGATGAACTTTTAACTGCCATCTCCTTGGATTCAAACTATGTTTCCTTGCTGTAGCATGTGGGGCTAGAAATTGAAGAAATTTTGTGATATGACTTTCCACATTTGAAACTTCATGGCATGGTTGCTCTTAGAAACAATTTCCACTCTCCTTCACATAGCTAGAAGTATATGTGATAGAGAGAAGGGGGATTTTGTGCTTTTAAATTCATATTGAAAACCCAAGGAAAACTAGGGTTAACATATAAAGGAAAGACATGAAAAATGACTCAATAAAATTTGATATAAATTTAGAAAATTAAAAAATTAGTCTATAAGTATTTTAGATTATTATAGTTGATTGTATTTTTTTCCCCTTTCTTTCTTATCAAGAGAATAGTCTCTCATCTTCCATGACTAAACCATCCTTTAGTTTGTCATCATATTGATCTGGTGCTTCTTAAATTTCTTCCAGTTAAAGATTTATCACTTGTGCCTATTGCTAGTTCAGATCTAATTAAGATTTAAGTGCAACATTGCAAATTCATATGTAAACCTTGAAATTAGGTGAGTTGAGATAAAACAGCAAATTTAATGTTGAATTTTTTCTTGGTGACTGCTGCCTTATTTTGTTGAATGTTGATCAGCCATGCATTTTGCTCATTGGCTTATGGACTCATTCCATCTCAAGCTAGTGCTGTTTTAGATGGGGCTAGTTGTTTTTCTTATTATTGTTATTATCATAGCATTTATTTTGATCACTGTCATTACCAGCATCAGTTGTTAAGGGATATCAGAAGGTTGATCACAGGTTTTCTGAAACTGGAGGTATACTAAAATACATCTAATGATTTTATGAGCTTCTCAAATTTGGCGCACGCTTCTACTGTGGAGTGAAATTTGTGGGGTGTAATCAAGTTGTTTCAAGAAATTAATTCTGCTTAGCTCAAGGAATGCGGGCTGTCTGGTTCAATTCCTTTTTTTTTTGGGGAATGGGGTTGAAAAGGAATTTAGCTTCTTGTTTTTTTTATGGGTGTCCTTTTAATGGCACCACAGCCTGAGTGAAAACATTCATATCTGGTTAGCATTTGTATTGTAGACTATAACAGTGTCTGCTTAATGCACAGGCTTGCCATACAAAAGCAGAATATGAAGAATATGGAGCAAGCATATGCCGCACAAATCCTGTTTTCAAGGGCATGTATTGATGCAAAAACCGTTTACCAGGCATTATTCCATGAAGTGCCTTATCACTTCCCCCTCATGTTCACTTCCCCTTCGTCCCAGATTTTACTAGGTCTGCATGTATATTCACGGGATCGCGGGAGGTGGTGTAAAATATGGACGCCCAGTCTGAATTGGTAGAAAAGAAGATGGTTCCTTGTATCGATTCTTTCATTTGTTAGCTGCAGCCTCCTCTTTAGATGTCAATAGGAAGCAATTAATTGTGTTATTCGTGGGCGCCCGCCCCGCTGTTGCTTGATATGACCAGATAGGAAATGTCCATTAGGGAAACATCATTTTGAGCTGAATTTGTAGTCTTCGGCTCTTTAGAATATAATAAATATTTTTTCCCTTTTGTCTGCGATAAAATGTATTCATTCGTTTGCATGAACTGCATAAATGGAAGTTCTAATTTGAATCAGGAATATGTCCACCTGAATTCCCCCTATCCTATTTAGATTACTGTACTGACCTTATCTGTTATATAATAAAGTCCAGTGTTTAAGCTATTTGAAGTTTTTATGTTTTTTTTTTTACTGGAATGTTGTTTTCTAATTATTAAAACTAGAAACTAATTCATGGATAAGATAAGAAGCAAATAAAAATTGAAGTTCTCAAATTTCTAAAGTTCTCAAATTTCTAAGTACTTTAAAATAAATATTTTATTGGTGAATAATATATAAAAGGAAAAAAGCTATAGTATAAACATTTTTTTTTCAAAGAAATTAAATTTGTTGATAGGTGATGTTTACAAAAAAGGGTAAAATTTGATAGTAGAAATAATTTATACTTTTAGCTATACTTTTTAGATGTAAACTAGTTTATATGTCTATTTATTTTATTTGAATTTAAATTTAAATTATATAAAAATTACTTGATGTAATTCAATTAATATGTGATATCTAAAAACATCTCAATGGTTAAAAAAACTCTAAGAATTAAATTAAAAATAAATAAAATAAAATTAGCATAAAAAAATTCATGTCTCAATTTCTAAAATTAAATTATATAAAAATTACTTAATGTAATTCAGTTAATATGTGATATCTAAAAACATCTCAATGCTTATCTAACTCAAGTTTAAAATTAAATTGTGTATGAGCTATCTTAAAATAACTTAATTAATGTGATAGATTTAAAGGCAACTTGATTGATAGGTAAATAATATATGATGGTAAATAGTATATGATGATAAGATTGCAAAAAACTTTTTCTATTTATCTTCTTTCTTAATCCATGTTTAAAATTAAACTATTTAAGAGTTATTCTAAAATGATCTAGTTACCTTGATTGGTCTAAATACAATATGGGTGATTATTAAAAAAATTTAAGAATGAAATTAAAAAAAGAAGAGAACAAATTAAAATTAAAAAAAGAGGAAATGAAAAAAAAATGTAGAGCTGAATTGAAAAAAAAAATAAAGCTCCATGATAATTTTCAAGTGTTTTTAGGATAGAAAACTAACAATTAATACATACATACATACATATATATATATATTGATCTATTTAAATAATTAAAATAGATTATAAAATAGAAATAATAAACTATGGAGTCGAAATAACACTTTCCCTACAATTTAAGACAACGTATTGAATTGTGAGAGAGAAAATAACGGAAAGAATGTATTGAAACCTATAATTTGACACTTGTGGTTGCATCAAATCTTCAACTATATACTCTTGCATCATTTTTTTTTTCAAGAACCATTTTAATCCTCTTGGACGGTTAGAAATAGAAGTTACATTAAGTCGGAAGAAATGGCGATAAAAGAGGGAAAGAAAACCTGCGTATCAAGTTGGTGTTGTTGCCATACCTGCATTTGCTGATGAAGAGATCGGGGAAGATGATGAGTATGATAATACTTACAACGATGTCAATTTTGGAGAGAATTTCTTGCGGATGCATGCTTCTCATGTGCCTGCTACTATAGATAATTGAGGATACCGAGCTCAAAATCCTTAGGAATCAACAAGAGTCAAAGCTGGGAGATCACAACAGGATGCACTTTTTCTCACTGTTTGATGCCACAGTAACAGGGCCATCTTCAGATACTATACTTGACTTTAATGGCATGTCTAGTTGGATTTGGTGCTGAGATGGTTAACTGGCCTCTTTCACCGCATTTCTTGTTTCTTATGCTCTTGGCATTATTTCAATGCCACTCCTTTTGTTTTCATTTTTAGCTCTTGAAGTATCTGAATTCTATGTGGTGTCCGTCAAAGTCACCTGAAGTTGGTTTTCATTTTCATGACAAAAGGCAAGATAATTTCTCTCTTACTTAACATTCTCTATTTCTCGTGGGTTCGGATTTAAACTGCCTCTTTTTTTCTTTCATTGAGATCGTCTTCTTGGTGTGTGTAGTTGTGTTCTGCTAAGGTTTTTGCGTTTGCTGCTTTTTATTTCTTATTCAATGAAAATTTGGAAAGTAGAACTTTATGTATTGCTGATGTTTTGTTCATTCGCAGATGCTCATAATAGTTGGATTTATTGAAGACAATAGCCACAAGCTGGGGATATTTGTGTTTGGTTATTAGACTCAATTTCTAGGGTAGTCATTTTCCTGTGCATTAGCAGAATACAATCGAACAATGAGGTCGGTGCTCCTTTGGTCTCCGTTAAAATGGTACTCAAGCTTCTATGGAAGTAAAATAATAGTATTTTCATGGTTTTTCAGTTGTTTTTGATGCGGCACCTAGCCCTTCTCCTACATCACTTTGTCTTTGGTTGTAATGGATAATTATGAGGAGTTCAATTCAAGGTCCAAATGGACCAGTTTTGCAGTTCTAATGAGGGTTAAAACTTTTCTTTTGGTTATTTGCTAGCATTCAATCAAAATGTTTGTTATGTCCCTTTTCAGAAGGAAATATTGTATATATTCCTTCCTGCCTTTCCTTGTTTCTTCTATCCTTCAAGTCTGTATTTTCCTATTTTTCTCACAACTTCTCTTATGAGAAATCGCTTATATGTGGTGGAAGATAATGTGAAGGAATGGAAGAAGGAAACGATAGGACACTGATAAAATAGTGGATTACTGGACAGTTGAGTTGGATTGGTTTGCCATTTGGTTTTGATGTTATTGTTCTATCTAATTTTTAAGTCATATAGTTGGATTTGTAGGGTGATCTCTATCACAAATTAGTTTCTTTTAATGTTTATTGACATGTGGGTTCTCTTTTTATCATCCATCCAGGGAAAGGGCTGGGCAACTCTTTGTTTCCATGATTGAAAGCCAGCAAATAATCAAAAGAAAAGTTGTCTGGGCTGGAGACTATGTGTTAGATTGAGTTGCCTTCATTGGAATCCTAATGTAATGGTTTTGGTTTGCCCCCATTTGCAAAAGAATTCTTGATGATTTTCCTTCACCATTTTTATCTCAAACACCACTTAAGAATCTGTAAAATGTTCTCCTGCAAAATTGTCTTGCGAGAGTTGTATTTGTGGAGCTGTAAAATAGTGATGCATCAGTTCTAAGACTGTCATGCTTATTTCTTGTAAAGCACTACACTTTCTCGTGTAAATGGATATGTTTATAAGGTCATGACATGTAATGGCTATTAACCTAGTATCCGCCCCTCTGTGAGCTTGTAAAGACTTGTACGGATGGTTTAGCTTGTTTCTGTACGTGTTTGTTTTTTTCGTAATTCAGTCATGTTATCTCCGTGTTCGAAGGGTCGTGATTGAGCTAACAATACCTTGTAATGACGGGTAGATGTTCCCGCAACAACACATGCAGGACTCTGTTTCTGTGCGAGTCCTACGTCCTGAAAGCTTGAAGGATTTGGGCATTCATGATGTTTGTTGTTGTGTAAACTATGATGTGTGCCTAAGGAATAATGGCTCGCGAATTGCTGCAATGCTATGGAAGGTCTGAAGAACAGATTTTTAATTGTTTTGGATTACTTTCCTTTTCTCCCGTATCCCTTTTCATTTCCCTTTATCCTCAACAAATATTTTGTTGTCTGAAGTAAGATTAAAAAAATTGCAGTTTCTTGTGCGATGCTGTTCTGAATCTTCTGATGTGCTGCTATATAAACCATGCCGTCTGGTTTGTTCATTGTAGGGCCTTGCATACGATGTTTTATATTTTAGGCTCAATCTTGCATTTGTGTGTAAGAACTAACAGCATCCCGCTTAAGGTCTGACCATTGGCACCCATAGTACTCTGAGCGGCCATTGTTGCTTGAGGTGGAAAACTGCAACTGCTTGTATGAAACAACCATGCCATCGTTAGTTGTGTCCCATCTATTGCTTTATTTTCTTGCAGCTTCACTATCACTTCGATCTGCACTTTGTAGAAGAATGTTTGATCTGATTAAGGACTCAGTTTCATTCGGGAACTGTGCATCCGATGCTGGAAAAAATAGATGTATGATTGATGGAATCACTATTTATGATTGCTTAGCAACTTTGAGCGATTCATATGCGTTGACTGTAAGTTGGTGTACAGGAGGGAGTTCGAAGATGTTCTGTTGAGCATTTTGTGCTTGCGATTTTACATTTTTTAAAATTATTATTTTTATTTAAAAATATATTAAAATATTTATTTAAAAAAAATAGTATTAGTACATCAAAATTATAAAAAATACTATAAAATATTAATTTGGTATTTTATTTGAAAAAATATAAAAACAAAAAACAAATAAAAACAAAAGCATCGTTACGCTCAAAGACACCTAATTTCAACTTCCTTCTGCCTAGGTACACAATTTTGTTTTGATCGTAGTTATTCGCACTAATTTCTAGACGTTGGGATCTGTATATTTTTGCGCAGGGGAGACCCTTTTAAATATTTATAAAATAAAAGGTGGAGTAACCCTGTCAATTTAAATGTAAGTGACATGTCATCAAATGCCGAAACAAATGCTGGAAGATGGATGAAAATGCTTGATTGAAAATTGATAAAAAGAAGGGGTATTCAATGAAAAAAAAAAAAATTCATGTACTCAATTAAAAAAATCTGTAGAATTGGTTTATTAATAGTGCAATTATTCCAATTTAGAAAATACAAAAAACAAAATTCTGTTAGGAAAAAAGTTACTATCTAATTTTTTATTATATCAAAATATTATATTATTATATCAATATTTATTATAATATTTTTTTATTATCATTCTTGCTAATACATGTTTTTTTCTTTATTTTTAATTTATTATCACAGTTAAATAAATATTGAATACAACTTATTATATGATAATAATAAAGATATACAAAACAATCTTAATTGTATTTTTATCAGATAAATTAAGCATTATCTATCACATTAATATAATAATTATATTTAATATAATGTTTTATGATTGTTATGGAATAAAAAATATAAAAATAATGAAGATAAAAAAGACAAGATAAAAAACAGATAAAGATAGAATTTTGTTTGATAATATACTGTAAAATAAAGTGATTGTCTTTATATCTGATTTAGTTATAATAGATAAAACAATCTTAATTGTATTTTTGTTGGATAAATTAAGCATTATTTATCACATCAATATGATAATTATATTTAAGATAATATTTTTTTTTATTTTTTATGCCTTAGACCTAAGAGTATTTTGGATATTCTACTATTAGTTTTTTTTTTGTTATTGGATAAAGTGAAGGTAGGTTAATTTTGTCATTTGAAAAAAATAAAGAGATATATTTTAAAAAAGGTTGGCAGTTGTCAACATGTCAGTTACTTTGCTATCTTTGAACAAGCATGACTAATTTTGAAAACAAAATTTTTTATTTTAAGATGTCATTAAATTTATCTTGATATTTTTTCCATGTCGGAGCTTCATTTTAACTTAGACAACCATTTTTTTTTCTTTTTTTTTCTCTGTCTCTCCCTCGATTCTTACATTTTATCCTGTAATTTCTCGAATCAACCCCTTAGTTTTTCTTTGTTGTTTATTTTGTCGTTAATCTCTTGGTTGATATTTTTTTTATTTCAAATAACTTGTAAAAAATAAAATTTATTTTCAATTTCATCTTCATTTGATTTTATTTATTTCTTTTTTTTTTGTCCTTGATCTATTGGTTGATATTTTTTTATTTTGAAATAACTCGTGAAAATTGAAGTCTTTTCAGCTTCATCCTCATTTTTTTTAATTTTGTTTGATTTAATATTATTATTTTAATTGTTATTTATGTCATATGAGATAATTTTTATAGTGTAAATTTTAGACGATTTGACTCTTGATTATTGTTTTTCCTATCAAATTTTATCTTTATTCTAATGATTTTTTTTTCTTTGCTAAATTTTTTAGTTTTGTATTTTTTATATTTAATTATATCATTTATTGAACTTGAGTTTTTTTAGCTAATCCTATTTTAAGATTTTACAGATTCTAGTGTGGAAAGTTAATTTAGGGTTGCATTTTCTTTTTGTCATTCTCTTAAGCTAATGGTTTTGTTTTTTTTAGTTTATTAGAGATTAAGCTTTGTATTTTTTATATGCTTTTTATATCTTTTGTTTTTTTATCTCGCTGGGTTATTTGGTGTCTTTTTATGTTTCACTCTTTGTTAGATATATTTTATTAAAATAATTTTTTTAATTAAATAGAATTAATTGATTGAATAAAAAAAATATAATTAAATAGAATTAATTGATTGAATAAATTTTTTTTTTTCACTTCACTATGTTTTCTTCAATTTATTTTTACAGAGCAATGTAACTTCTTTTTTATGTTATCTTGCATTTCTTTATAGTATAATTTGAACCAACTCATAAAGCTTCTTTGCTTGTAGAAGATATCCACAATAGAGTGACAATTGGTTTTCAATGATCTATTCTTCTTTCATATATATATATATATATATATATATATATATATGATATTGATGATTTATTTATTTATTTATTATTGTCAAGTGATTATTTATAGTTTGTTTTTTTATTGTTGTTTTTTATTTAAATTAAATTAATAATTTAATCAATTTTATTTGACATAGACAAGTGAATGACTCAAGTATCAAGCCTTTTCTTCTTCTTTTGAAACATTAATGACCCGTGATGGAGGGTGGATTTTTAGTCTAGTTATCTTCCATTCATGGTGGGATGAGCTATCTAACTATTTTATGAAAAGGTCAAAAAAAGTAACAATAAAAATGAATTTAGTTTTATTATTTTTATTGTGATAATATTTTTTTTACTGTAAATTTGTGTTTGTAATTAGTCGCCAACCTTTATAATTTTTATCCAAAAAGAAGAAAAGAGTTAGTAACAAAAAAAAAAAAAAACATTGATGATAAATTAATGTGGATTTACGAAAGGAGTCATTAGATTATTATTATTATTATTATCTATTGGGTTAATACAATTCGGCGGAAGCGATTGGAGAAAACACCAAAAAGAAGAGGCAAGAGAAAAGAAAATTTACAACCGTAGCTGAGAGAGAGAGAGAGAGAGGCATGCGTGCTGGTCTGCTACAAAGATAAAGCAGAAAATCTCCAGTAAAATCGTTGATATTTCTATTGGGTTTTGTCTTCCTTCTTGCACAGCTGCTAGTCGGTTGTTATTATCTGCTTTGCTGCGCGGCTTTGTTTTCTTGCTGAAACTAGGTATGCGAACTCACTCACTGTTTAATCTGTTATTAATCATCTCTATGTTCGATTTTCTAATTATTTCTCGAATCTTGGAAATGGGTATTTTTAGGTTTTGTGATTTTTAGTTCTATTCATGGTAATGGGTATCCGAGTCCTGTCATGTTTTTCAAGATACCTAGGTTTAAGTACTAAGATTGACGTGCTGTTGGCTATTTAACGACATGGGTACTAAGTAGTTTGCTGCTTTGATACTTCTGTGCTATGTAGTGCTTTGCTTTTTCCATGAAGATCTAATGTAGGTGGTGTTCTTATTTTGTTTATTTATATAGGTGGAGATAAGGGGGTTTGTTTAAAAAGTATATGTTTTGTTGAATCTAGTGGCTGGTGAGCAAATGGATTACGAAGAAGAGGAGAAGATGCAATATCAGGGAAGCGGTGCCATACCTGCACTTGTAGAGGAAGAGTTGGGAGAAGATGACGAGTATGATGATCTATATAATGATGTCAATGTTGGGGAGAATTTCTTGCAGATGCATGGTTCGGAAGCGCCAGCCCCACCTGCTACAGCAGGGAATGGAGGATTCCAAACTCGAAATGCTCATGAATCAAGGGTTGAAACTGGGGGTTCACAAGCGCTTGCTGTCACTGGGGGTGGGCCTGCAGTTGAAGGGATATATTCTAATGCTAAGGCCCATTTTCCAGAGCAGAAGCAGGTGGCAGTTGCTGTTGAAGCACAGGATGTAGGGCCTGTTGATGGATCTTCTGTTGCTCAGAAAGGGAGGGTTATAGAGATGAGTCATGATGTTCAAGTGCGAAACATGGGATTTCAGAAATCAACACCAGTGCCCCCAGGTATCGGGGTTGATCCTTCTGATATGAGTAGAAAAAATGCTAACGAGCCTGAACCTTTGCCAATTACTGGCAGTGCAGGTCCTCGAGGTGCTCCACAGATGCAAGTTAATCAAATGCATATGAGTGCAGATGTTAATCGCCCCATGGTTAATGAAAATCAGGTCCGGCCACCTATAGAGAATGGTTCTACCACACTTTATGTTGGAGAATTACATTGGTGGACCACTGATGCAGAGCTTGAAAGTTTTGCTTCTCAATTTGGAAGGGTCAAAGAGATTAAATTCTTTGATGAGAGGGCTAGTGGTAAGTCTAAAGGCTATTGCCAAGTTGACTTCTATGAAGCAGCTGCTGCGGCAGCATGCAAAGAGGGAATGAATGGTCATGTTTTCAATGGACGACCTTGTGTTGTGGCTTTTGCTTCTCCACAAACTCTAAAGCAGATGGGGGCTTCTTACATGAACAAAACCCAGGGTCAGCCTCAGACTCAGTCTCAAGGAAGGGGGTCTATGAATGATGGTGCAGGAAGAGGTGGTAATGCGAACTTTCAAAGTGGGGATGGAGGAAGGAACTATGGAAGAGGTGCTTGGGGAAGGGGTGGGCAGGGAATTCTCAACCGAGGACCTGGGGGTGGACCAATGAGGGGAAGAGGTGCCATGGGTCCCAAAAACATGGCTGGGAATGTTGCTGGAGTTGGAAGCGGTGCCAATGGTGGAGGGTATGGACAAGGCCTTGCAGGTCCTGCATTTGGTGGGCCTGCCGGTGGAATGATGCCTCCCCAAGGTATGATGGGTGCTGGATTTGATCCACTATACATGGGACGAGGTGGTGGTTATGGGGGTTTTGCTGGTCCTGGTTTTCCTGGCATGCTTCCTTCATTTCCTTCTGTTAATTCAATGGGACTTGCTGGGGTGGCTCCACATGTCAACCCAGCTTTTTTTGCCCGAGGAATGGCACCTAATGGGATGGGAATGATGGTTTCCTCTGGAATGGATGGACCGAATCCAGGAATGTGGTCTGACACAAGCATGGGAGGATGGGGAGAAGAGCATGGTAGAAGGACAAGGGAGTCAAGTTATGATGGCGATGAGGGTGCCTCTGAATATGGATATGGAGAGGGGAACCATGAGAAGGGAGCTCGGTCAAGCGGTGCCTCGAGAAAAGGAACGGGGTTCTGAGCGTGACTGGTCGGGTAATTCTGATAGGCGTCACCGTGATGAGAGGGAACAAGACTGGGACAGGCCAGAAAGGGAGCACAGGTACAAGGAAGAGAAAGATAGTTACCGTGGCCATCGGCAAAGGGAGCGTGACTCGGGTTATGAGGATGATCGGGATAGAGGGCACTCTTCTTCAAGAGCTCGGAGCAGATCCCGTGCGGCTCCAGAAGAAGATTACAGGTCTCGAACAAGGGATGTAGACTATGGCAAGAGGAGACGCCTACCATCAGAGTGACAACACTATGCTATTCATCCTCCTAGGATGGTGCAGAGGGTGTCTTCTTGGGAGAGGAAGTAAGTTCTACTTGTTTGGATTGGGAGGGGAGAATAGCTAATCTCTTACTTTGTTACTGCATTACCTGAACTTTATTAGCTGAACACCTGAAACTTAGTATTTATATGCTTTAAAACATTAGTAGTAACTGTTTGTAGGATGGCTAATGTGGATATGCCTTGTGGGGTTGGACTAAAATATCCCACAGCTGAGCATCCCACTGGGTTTATGTCTTTCCTGAATCTTCTGTTTGAGTGCTTGTTGTCTTGATATGCATGAAACTTTCTTCTCTATGGGATTGTTTTAGATGATGGCTAGCATACTGTCTATCATTTTGATATTTTTTTTGTTGCTTATGCGAAAGCTTCAGGCTTTGCTAGATGTCTATAATAGTGCAAAGTTAAGAGTGCCATGATTCAGCACTATTCACTTCAAAGTTTTTGCTGGCGGATTTTTTTATTCACAGTTAGTAGACATTACATTTTTTTAAGCATCTAGCCATGAATTTGGCATGATTTGGGCCATCTTCTGTTTTTCAAGTAGCTAGATTATATCTCATGCTTTTCAAACTTGCTTGCGGTTATTCACTTCATTGCATCAATTCTTTTTCTAGTATTATTTTTTGTAGTGGTGTCATCATTGATGGTTGCTAGCATGGGCTTTGAAGACATTTTGCCTTTGATGTAGAATGTCCATCTCTGCACACTGCTAATTTACCTGCCTTAAGAAACAGCCCATCTGCATGGTCCTCCCATTACCTCTTTATTCTTTGTCCAGAACCTTTTTGTAGTATTTTTGAAGAGGAAAAGGGGTCAATGTTGAATTTTTCTTTTCAAGCTTATTGTATCCTATCTTTTTAAGTTCAACAACTTAGGAAAAACAAGTCATGTGAATATTCGATGTTCTAGCTGTGGAAGATAGACCATTGGTAGTTACAAGCCAGTTGATGTTTTTGCTCTCATTGTAGGTTCAATTTAGTAAGTAGTAACAGTAATGGTGTTTCTACCTATTGCTATATTTTTGTTTTTTTTGCTCAACACATATTGGGTAAGTGAATTATTTGCTTTTTCTTGGCATTTAAGGTTCAACTATAGGTTGTAATGGATTGCCATGATGGTCATTTTCAAGACCTAAATTTTGAGCTTAACGGTTTTTTGTGTACATTTAGGGTTGCAATACTTCTCATTTCGGTGTTCTTGGGTTTTGATATGCTTTCAAGCCATTCATTGAGGGTTCGATTGCATTGATTCATTCTGCTGTTTCTTCTTCCTTTTTGATCCTCTTCATTTTTTCTTATTTCTCTTTGAAGTTTCCATAAGAAAATTTTGGCTAGCAATGTAATGTAATGGAAGGAGGAAACAATAGCTATTTCCTTAATTACACATTCATTCTTCCATTGCGTTGCATTATGTTATCTTGCATTCAACCAAGCCTATCATAATTTCTTCAGTTTATGGTTACTGTTGCAAACTGTGACTGCATGCTGAATATTAAACTGCTCCTTAGGGTAGTAGTTCTGCATATGGAAATATGTCTACCAATACAACAATTGTAATCCTGATCCCCATGTACCTCTTCTGGTTGAGGCTCATTTATCTCTGTTTTAATGTACTTGATTTGTTTTCATATTTATCTTTGTAGTTCTGATTTGTTCAACTTACAACTGTAGGAAATTGGCAGATTTGGTTGGTTTAATCTAAACACTACAATAGTGCATAGATAATTTTGTCTGTCTGTCATAGAAGCCTGATATAGGATAGGGCGGTGAAAAATTGGACTAGGGAACAGTTGAATTTGATTGATTTGCTTCAGAATATGCAATGCTCATTCTAATATATTTGGGTAGTAGAGGTAAATTCTATAGTGGTGTCTTTTGACTCATTAATTTCTTTTAACATGCCTATTGACATAAGGGTTCTGCCTTTATCATCCATCCAGGGAGTGGACTGGGCAACTCTTTGTTTTCATGATTGATCAATTTTTGATGTCTGGGGGAAGATGTGTTAGATTGAGCAGCTTCATTGGTTCCTTCCATAATGGTTTTCGACTGCAAAGTTTGCAAAAGAAGCCATGATATTTTTGGCTCTCTTTCTTTCCTCAAGCATCATTTAGGAATCTTCAAATAATGCTCCTGCGGTAATATGTTTAGAATGAGTTGTATTTGTGGAGCTGTAGAACATAGTATGGGATGTCTGTGACAAGTTTTGGGATGTGAGCATCATGCTTATATTTTGTAAATCACTAGACACCACTCCCTTCTGTAAATGAATATATGTATTAGGTCCATAGCATAGCCTCCTCACTTGTTTATTTGACCATAGCTCTTCTTTGAGCTTGTAAAAAGCCTTGTACTGATGATGAGGCTCTTTTTTGTACATATTTGATTGCCTGCAATTCGTCATCCTAGCTGATGTCAGAAGGGTCAGAGATGGGCTAAGGCTGTATAATGATGAGTAGCCGTTTCCACTGTAACAAAGTAGAATCTAGGTTTTTTCTCCCCCGGAATTGAGTTTATGTCATCAGTTCCTTGTATATTGTAGTTCTGATGAATCTTTTGTTGTATATACCCTTTTCTGGTTTTTCATTAGGATGTAGAGTTTTTCATAAGATGTTTATTAGATTTTCGGTCTTCAATATTCTTGTAATTTGTATACCAGGACAGGCACAGATCTTGATGCGTACTGCTTTCCTGAACTGGAAAATTGCCACAGCTGTATCAACTATGCTGTTGTAGGCATCTTGTAATTTTTCTGGTCCCTTTTATGCACTTTCTTCACCTTTTGTTTTTCTGTTCATGATAGTATGTAATGATTTGTTTTTATATCTACTGCACAGCTGTGGTTGTAAATTTGATATCATTTGATTGGGCTTTATTATTGAATGCTTGATCTGTTTAGTGCAGTTGTTTCATTTAGGAATTTTACATGTGATATGGGGGTAGTTTTGTGGAGAGAGGAAAAGAGGATAACTGGATTGGCATCCATTCTCTCCTTTGCAATTTTATGATATTGATGGGAGATTGCGGATAAGTCGGTCTGCAAGGCTTTAAGATAATGTTATGCTAAGCCTTTTCTCAATGAAATTCTCATACCCTACCGTTACACATCTTTCCTCAAACTTCTTCAAGTTTTGTTTCTTCGGTATTCCTGCAGTTCTGTTGCGCAGTCTACTTTTCTTCCTTCAGCTTTGCATAAAAGATCTTTTGACGTTTCCCAGTTGCTCAAAGTGTTGGGGCATTTTTTTGGAACTTTTTGTTAGTATTTCGGTCATCAAACGTGTCCAGTGTAAGTACTATCTTAGCCTAGTATTGTTCTGAGTGGAAATTTATACCAAACGATAGCCGCATGCATTTGTTTGAACAGTTGATTCTTGTCTTCCTTTTGTTTTGTTGCGGGTGGAGAAAGTGCTACCTGGAGAGTTGAGCTTTGTTCTGTGCATAAACTGAGAGGAGCATTGCCATATTGCTGTCCATTTCCCTTTCCATGCTCTTTTGTGTTTGGAGGTAGTTTTGCCTGTTCTCTGAAAATTTAATCTATTTACCTCGCGTGCCTGGATGCATCTGTGCTTTTCCTTTGGCCTTTTAGCCTAGGCAAGCACCTTTTCTTTTCATTTTTTCCATGCTTCGTTTGTTCCAGATTTATTGTTATTATGATTTAGATTTAGAAATATTGTAGATTGCGTTTGATTCTTGGCAGTGGCAGTGTGGTTATGGTTTTTTTTTTAAATATTTTTTTATGTTAAAATATATATTAAAGATATTTTTTTATTATTTAAAAATTATTTTTAACAATATATCAAAATAATTTAAAAATATTAAAATATATTAATTTGAAATGATTAAAAAAAAATAAATTAAAACACTTCTAAAACATATAAGCAAAGAAACTCTAAAATGTCCTTCCGTTTGCTAGATGACACCTAGTCATCTGATCCTTCTATCACCTTGAAACCGATGCCTGGTCTTTTCTTGCCTTAGTTACTTGCAGTTAGGTTCTGACCTGATGAAGATCTTGTAACCAATGCCTACTCCTTTCCAGGGTTTGCAATGATGATCTTGTAACCTCGCTTAAAATTAGGTATGAAATTCTCTTTCGGTCCAGCCTGGGTGATTTCATGAAAATTTTTAAAAAATATATTTAAAATTAATTTTTTTGTTTTTAAATTAATATAATATATATTAATGCAAAAATTAATTTAAAAAAAATATTATTTTAATGTATCTAAAATATATTTGTTGGACCATTATCATATGCTTCAGTATGAGCCTAGATTACATGATTGATCAGGTCGGTTTTGATCAAATCACTTTCTAGAGCCTTTTTTTTCCTTTAAATGATTCGAGGCCTGAACGGTAAGAGGCATCCTCAGCTTGTAAGCTAAGAGAGTCATAATCTACCAAGGGAAAGCCGTCGTTCTCCTAATCATAGTTTTCTGTGATGGCAAGAGCCTAACTTGGCCTAGTTTGGCTCCCTGTTTCATATCCTAGGCAGGAAAATGGCAGAAGATAGGAAATCGAAAACCCACTACCCTCAGTGGAGAATTCCTTCATGTTCAATGTAATTGTCTGTGAACTGGGGATCCGCAACATCCTGAAAATGCAGTGAAATGTAACTACGCTTGTTCGTTCCATTCTCAGTTCTCGTAAGAGGAACCGAAAAACAGTTTTGTTGTTTCCAATGCCATGGCCGGAAAATGGAGTTAGGAAGGTGTAAATGATTGATTAGGTCCAAATTTTCTTCAACCAGTACTATAATGGCTTAGATTCGTAGGCGCATGCGCAGGGGTTGTCCACCAACCCAGAGCTAACTAATTACCAGCAGGGGTCCCTTGCATCGAGTTTGAAAAGAAAAATGAAGAATCTGCATCAATGCGTGTTTAATACATCAAGGAAGAACATGATTCCACTAATCATTTTTTTTTTTTTTTGGAGATTGATACATGAAGCTCATGATCTGGTGCAATATTGGTGGTTACAATATAAATAGAAAGACATCGATTGCAAGAAACCCTCCCCTCTTGCACTGAAAGTTGAGATGCATAAATCTTTTACGTATACTACACAATATAACTTAGCTTAGAAGAAGAGGTAGCCAGCAAAAGCGGCAACTCCTGTAACGGCAGAGAACTTGAGGGCAGCGGAATCACTTTTGGGTGATCCAGAAGGTCCCCCAGCTGCTTCAACACTTCCCATTGGTCCTGGAACAACGGAATCACCACCAGAGGGTGCAGCAGCATCATCAGTGCCGATAAAATCATCGCTCAAAGGTGCTTCTGCTGGCACGACAGTTGTGGAAGGAGCAGGTGCTGCTGCCGATGCCAACCCAACAATGGCAAAAAAGACGAGAGCAAGAACAATCACTTTGCTTGCCATTTTGTTTCAATCTTCTTGTGGGATAACTCGATTGAATGAGAATGCAGATGTTCTCTAGCTAGCTACAGGGGATAGAGAAACACCGCAATGATGGAGGAGGGATTAGCATAGAAGGTGCTTCGTGTATATATTTATATACACACAGTCGTTTGGTTATGGAGACAAAGCTGTGTGGATGCTAATCACTAATTGTTAATAAACCTGTAATTCGGTAAGATTGCTGCGGGGAGTGAGGAAAACCACACGTAGCCTCGGGAGTTATTGGCTGTTTAATTTGAATAAACACCTAAGATTTTCCCAATAATTAGAGAATTAGTAGGGAAAATTTGTTAATTAGGCTACTCATCTAATTTTAGTGATTCCATAGTTGTCTTACAGAGTTTGACATGGATGTTCTGATCTTGCATTTTGCAGGGAAAACTGCGTTCCATCGAGTCAGATGATCATATCCGTCGATCAGTTTGTAAAGCATGTTGCTTTTTCTTTCTATTTTTTCTTCATTTTTTTTAAGAATATGATGCATCGAGCATTCTTTTTTCTATCTGCTTCTGCACGAAATCATACATTAAAAAAACTAATTAATTAATTACTGGGTTGCTAAATAGTTGTTTTGTGGATGGCAATTTAATATGTCCTTTAATTTTCTTCAAAGGTATGAATAAAAAACTTTAGTTTATTAGAACCTGTTTGAACCTCTGTTTTTCTAGATTCATTGCTTTGTTTATATATATAATTTGATGCTTAATTTTTAAAAGTAGCAGGTGATTTTTATAAAATTATTTGAAGGATATATTACTTTTCACTTTAAAAAAATGGGAAGTGATGTTCTTTTTTAAGATAGAAAACTTTTTATTTTATTTGAAATAAAAAAATAACCTTGAGTATTTTAAAATTAACCACCTACAATTCTTTTTCTTTTTTTATATATATAGTAATTAACTAATATTTAATTATATAGTTAAAATTTTTAAAATTGAGTAATCTCAATTATTTTTTAAGTGCGTTATATCTTAACTTGTATAGATTTTAATTGAATTACTTAGTACTTCTATTTACAAAAAAAATAGTAATTATGTAATGTTTTGATTATTTTTTACTTGTATTATTTTATGATAGTTGTGTATTTTTCAAAGAAAGAATTCATTTCATTTTTTAAATGATTATTTAAAAAAAAACTGTTTAATTTAAGTCCTGTACTTAATAGTAATTTTAATTTAAATACTTTTACTGAAAATATAGTACAGTTTACCATGTGTTTAATTTTATAACACAACACAATTCTTTTTAGGAGTTAAACAAACTCTTAATAATAAAATATTTTAATTATTTAATAGAATTCAAATCATGAATAAAAGGTCATATGATTACAATATAAATGGGAGTTATTATCAAATTCAAATGTATATTTTAAATAACTTATTCTATTTTAAAAAGTGAATCTTTTTTATGAAGAGGGTATTTGAGAAGGTGACAGAGATAATTTTGTAAAATATTTTTTATTTAAAAATATATTAAAATATTTTTTATTTTTAAAATTTTATTTTTAATATCAGTATGATAAAAATAAAAGGGTATAAAAAATTTACTTTAAAAAAAATCAAAATTTATTTAAATAATAGTTGCACCGATGTGCCAAACAATACTTAAAAATCAAAACTTAACTGCGAAATGAAGTTATAACAAAAACTAAAAAAGCTCAGCCATATACTATAGATTGTGACTATTTTCACGTGGATTTGAGCAATATTTATTAAAAAAGAATTAATTGACTCTTATGATAAGTTGTAAGCAATTTGTTTTTTGCTATTTTTTGATGGTGTGTATGACATGCTGGGATTGTTTGTTGTCGGTGGATGTTTTTTGTATTGTCATTCTCTTGATTTGTTCAATGTAGAAGGGCTGATAGTTGGATACAAGTTTCACCTACAATGTACTTGATTGAGTGGTTGTTATTAAGAAAGTGTTGATTTGATGTAGTTTGATGCAGTTTGATAAGATTTTAGTTAATTTTGCATAGAATAGCAATGGTTTCTTTGTTGTTTCTTTTTATTCTAGGCAGATATAAATACCATGTGATTGCACTATGTATTTTAATTATTATTTTTTTGGATTTTGCTAGATTCAAGAGATTGCAATTGGATTTTGTGTCTAAAATTGATTAAGATAATCATGCTTCTTTTTTCTTTTTTCTTTTTTCTTTTTAAACACGTGAAGTTGCTAGAACCGAGTTACATATGTCTGACGAGCTTTCAAAACACAACCAAGGTGGGTCTAGCATACTTACTTGATCTAGCTACAATGGTTATAACAAGCTTGCAATACTTAACCAAGGTGGTCTACCAAGCTTGCTACATCCAAACAGAGTGGTTCTTGCAAGTTTGCAAGATCTAACCAAAGTAAAGTTAGGTTTATACTTGTGTGTCTCATGGTTGACAAGTTTAACAGGTATATGTGACAATGCAGTTTAGGTTTGGTGTGATTATGAGAGTTAAGATACTTAAATTTAATTTATTATTCTTGTTTTTTTTTATT
Source organism: Populus euphratica (assembly GCF_000495115.2). Lineage (NCBI taxonomy): Eukaryota > Viridiplantae > Streptophyta > Magnoliopsida > Malpighiales > Salicaceae > Populus > Populus euphratica. The sequence continues at coordinate 119,558 of NW_011499881.1, forward strand.
TTCGTTATTTTCAATACTGTTAATATTATTAATATAATTATTAATAAAATTAAAAAAAATTATTATATTTATTTTCAATACTGTTAATATTATTAATAAAATTAAAAATAATTATTATATCAAAAAAAATTATAAATTTAATTTAAAAGATAAAATTAAAAATTATTATTATTATTAGTTCGCGTATAGGATGTTCACAACTCTAACTTTCAATTGTCATTAACATAATAATTTATGTTAACATAATAATTTATATTATTTATGAATCAAACTGTAAATTATTTGCGTCTATTTGAAATTATAGTAGTTGTTATAGTTTAAAGTGTTTTTTTTATAAATATTTTAAAATAATTTTTTTATTTTTTAAAACTTATTTTTAAAATTAATATATTAAAATAATTTAAAAATATAAAAAATATATTTTTAAATTGTTTTCAAGAGAATACGGTTTCAACAATGTTTCCAAACTCACTCAGTTAATATATAAACACAATCAGGGATTTATTGGGCCCATTAGAGTAAAGGCCGGGCACACTTGATAAATATCTTAGGCCAAGGCCTTGTAAGCCCATGAAAAAAAAGAAGAAAAAAGCATCATCAAGTTAGGGCTTTGAAATTTCGGAGGCGCTTCTTCTCACTTCTCTTTTATGCTGAAGTACTACTAGCTCTTCATTTCACTGAATCACTTCCTTCTACACTCTTCTCGCCTATCACTCCCTTCCCTAGAAACCAAAGAAGTTGGAAAAAAAATCTTCATTTTTTTATTTCGATTTTAGTAGATTTTTTTGTTACTTGAAACACAGAGAGAGAGATGGCGTTAGCGTTCGATGAATTCGGTAGACCATTTGTAATAATAAAGGAACAAGACCAGAAGGTTCGATTGAGAGGTCTCGATGCTCAAAAAGCCAACATTGCTTCTGGTATGGCCGTCTCTCGCATCCTTCGCACCTCTCTCGGTCCCAAAGGTATGGATAAGATGCTCCAGGGTCCCGACGGCGACGTCACCATCAGTCAGTACCCTTCTCTCTCTCTCTCTCAGTTTATTTCGCCACTGAATATAGGGTTTTCTTTTTAAGAAAAAAGTTCAAGTTCACTTCGATTTGATTTTTATAAGGGTTTAGGGTTTGTGATTTACTAATTATGGATATGGATCTGTGAAATTAAAATTAGCAAATGATGGTGCTACGATATTGGAGCAAATGGACGTGGACAATCAGATTGCAAAACTGTTGGTTGAGCTTTCGCGGAGTCAGGATTATGAAATAGGGGATGGGACTACTGGTGTTGTTGTTTTGGCTGGTGCTCTTTTAGAGCAGTCTCAGAAGCTGTTGGAGCGCGGCATTCACCCTATTCGTGTTGCTGAGGGTTATGAGACTGCTTCTAGAATTGCTGTGGAGCATTTGGAGAAGATCTCTCAGAAGTATGATTTTGGAGTTAATAATATTGAGCCCTTGGTTCAAACTTGCATGACTACTTTGTCCTCCAAGATGTAAGTTTGGTTCTGCTCTGTTTTTGTGGTATTGCACTTGTCAAACGATTTGCTGTTATGTTCATTGTTTCTTCTTCATTGTTGTTTATGTTATATTATTGGTACAGTAGACTGTTTCTCTTTGTGCGTACCTATTTCTTAAATTTCTTGCGTGTATGTGCATTTCAGTACATTTGTGTATCCGGTGATGTAATCTATTATAAACCACAAGTTTCTTAATGAACCTTTGGCTCTGCACCACGATACAGAGTCCTATAATTTTATGCTAGTGGCTTGGATCTTATCAAAAATACCTTTTTGTGTGTTTCATTTGCTGCCTGTTAATAACTCTATCAAACTTCAAACTGCAAAAATGCTTAGGAAGGATTTTTTTTTTTTTATAGGCACTGCTCTAAATGCCTAAATCATCTCATAGAGACCATGGAAAACTGAAAATATGGCAAACCAAAGTCACAAGACGAGATGTCTTAGCATGTGTCACCATAAGCAAAGAGTAGTTGTTTTTAGCATGTGGAATTTAGTGCGATGACTGTCCAGATGATTCATAAATATTCCTAGTTTTGTAGAAATGATAAATGCCATATATAAATCTTCATAGTTTATCACACCTATTTATATTTCCCTCTTCCATAAATATTCTAAGCTGTTTTTAGGTTTTCTTCCCTCATGCATATGTATGGAGCACTGTCATAGCTGAGTTTAGGGTTTTTCAACTTTAAATCTCCACTGAGGCATGTGGTTTTGGTATCAAATTAGGGATTGTAAAGATGTGCATTAACTGGATTTTTGAGTAGGTGAATCATGTGTGTTGCAAACCATTTACATTCTGGGAACTCCCATTCTCTATTAAAGGTGTTTTGACTTTGAATTTGGGCATGCTAGGAAGATGAGTGCTAGTTGAATGCCTTTACTGCTAGACACATGCTATGCATTGTGATTATTACATGTCTCTTTGTTTTGCAGTGTGAATCGGTGCAAGCGCAGTTTAGCAGAGATTTCAGTTAAAGCAGTTCTTGCTGTTGCAGATTTAGAGAGGAAAGATGTTAATTTAGATTTGATAAAAGTTGAAGGGAAAGTAGGAGGCAAGTTGGAAGATACTGAACTAATATATGGGATACTTGTTGACAAGGAAATGAGTCATCCGCAGATGCCAAAGCAAATTGAAGATGCAAAAATTGCTATCCTGACATGCCCCTTTGAACCACCTAAGCCAAAGACTAAACATAAGGTGGACATTGATACAGTGGAAAAGTTTCAAACATTGCGCAAGCAAGAGCAGCAGTACTTTGATGTCATGGTTCAGAAATGCAAGGTGGGTTGCAGTTTGTGTAACCATCAATAAATGTTTGACATGACACAATTGTATAAGCGCATCTCTCTTACTGTATATTAAACTTGTTGCTGTACTCATCTCCCCTATATTTTTTTTCTTTCTCTGGTTTCATCAATTTCTGACTGTTCTTTTTTCATCTGGCTGTTATTCAGGTTGTATGAGGTTTTTGATAATATGCTTTTTGGCGGGTTGCTTTTGGAGTCACTAGGAGACTTATTTTACTGGCTCTTTATGTTTTTGTTGCTTGTAACTTTTTTCCCCCCTTAAATCTGATTCTCAGGATGTTGGCGCAACCTTGGTTATCTGTCAATGGGGGTTTGATGATGAGGCAAATCATTTATTAATGCACAGGAACTTGCCTGCTGTCCGCTGGGTTGGTGGTGTAGAGTTAGAGCTGATCGCAATAGCTACAGGTTCGTGTCAATTAAGCCTCTCTCCAGGTGTTAGTATATATATATATGGTTATGTATTTGGGTGGAACACCTGCACATCAATAATCTGTTGTCATGATTTAGTCATTATAAATGAAATGATGGGGTCTTGTTATTTTAGGTGGAAGAATTGTGCCAAGGTTCCAGGAGTTGACACCTGAAAAGCTGGGAAAGGTAAATTTTTCTTATTTGCTTGCTCTTTTCAATTAGGGAAAAAGAGGTCGGATATAATAGCATCATATATTTTTGTGTTCTCAAGCCTGGTTCTATCCTTTAGAAGAAGACTATTTATCAGTATTTTAGTTGAGTCAGGTTTAAGAATTTTAAAGGCGTTCAAACCAATAAGGCAATAAAGATTCCTGCATTTTAGTGACTGGACGCTATTGATTCATGCAGTTACCTTTTTCATTCATGTAGCACAGATGACACTGACGTGTTATTCTTCCTTTCCTTTTACTGTTTTATGTGTGAAGGCTGGTTTGGTTCGAGAAAAGGCTTTTGGCACTACCAAAGATAGAATGTTGTATGTTGAACACTGTGCAAATTCGAGGGCTGTAACCATATTTATTCGAGGAGGTAAGATTTAGATTATCCATTTAAAATCTTTATTGCAATTGATTTTGTTTTTGCTTGTTATATTGTGGCAAGTAACCGTGTTTCTTCCAAAATATAATTGTTATTGCATGGCAATTAACTTTGTGTTCTTTCAAAATATAATTGTTACATGGAGTCTTTTGCATTCATGTTTTCATTCCCCAGTAAATGGGTGACAGACTTTGTGCCTATGGTATATCTTCTCTTTTTCTTACTGGAAAAGAAGTGTTTGTTGCATTGTAGAGTCACCATTTAAGCTTGATATACATGAGGTATGATTTATGTTTGGGATAAACTTGTTTGAAGTTTGAACTCCTTTATTTCTTACATGTTTGATGCTCACAAGTCACAGTCTACTCTTGCATTGTGTCTGCTTTCCTATGGAATCCTGTGTACTAGTATGCAAGCAAGCTAGAGATGATCTCAAAGTCTACAATAGATTTTTTTTGAAGATATTGTGCTGCTTTGCTTTGATGGCTCAGTATATTTAATGCTGCTCGGAAACTACTCGATTGTGCCTGCTCTCTAACATCTAATTATCATCCAATTCTAGCAGAGAAACGAACTAGTTGAAAGATCTCTTCATAAGTGAAGCTTTCATGCAAATTGTGTCGATGCCTCATGTTGTGTGTTGGACCTGTATTTTCTTCTTCTTCTTCTTATTCTTTTTCCTTGTTATGCTGTTTGGATGCATTCCATTGCTATCATAGATGAATTGCTAAACTACTAAAGAAAGCAAAGGCATCCTTTGCTCACGTCTGATATGTAGACCTATTGTAGTTTCAAAGGGAGATGTTTTTAAAAAAAGAAGAAGGCAGGGGGGTCCCTGTCTTTAAGATTTTGCAGTTGATCTCATGCAAGGTTTTGTTGTTTTGTGATTACTAGGTAACAAAATGATAATTGAGGAGACAAAGCGTAGCATCCATGATGCGTTGTGTGTGGCCAGGAATCTTATTCGCAACAACTCTATTGTATATGGTGGTGGCTCAGCTGAGATTTCCTGCTCAGTTGCTGTGGAGGCTGCAGCTGATAGATATCCAGGAGTTGAGCAGGTAAGTTTCTTTCGTGTTATTTTGTGTGTGTGGGTGGGTGTACTTTTTTTTTTTTATTGATACTGATGGCTTTCATTTTCATTATACGCAGTATGCCATCAGGGCATTTGCTGATGCTTTAGATTCTGTCCCTATGGCGCTAGCAGAAAATAGCGGCCTCCAACCAATTGAGACATTATCTGCAGTGAAATCTCAGCAAATTAAGGTAAACGTGATATGACCACCTTCAGTGCCCCTCGCATCTAGCTCCAATTTGTGCACCCGTAGTTCACCATCATCACAGCTGTTATTTTAATTTTCCTTTCAAAAATGAATTTGCAGGAGAACAATCATTACTGCGGAATAGATTGCAATGATGCTGGTACAAATGACATGCGCGAGCAAAACGTCTTTGAGACTCTTATTGGAAAGCAGCAGCAGATTTTTCTTGCAACACAAGTTGTCAAAATGATATTAAAAATTGATGATGTCATCTCTCCTTCTGAGTACTGATCTTGTAAAGGTCGGATATCACACTGCTTAACAATCAACTGAGGCCAGATTGTTCTACTGGCCTGAAGCAGCATTTCGAGCCACTCTGATACAGACATTTGTTTCATGAGAGCTTGTTTTGGTTGCAGATTTTGTATTGCCCGTTGGATTTTAATCGGTTTTCCTTGCGTGTTTGACGTGGTTGATTTTTATTGCTTGTTTTCTTTGATTAGTGATATTACATGATGCCCCCTTTTAGCTTTTTCTACTTTTATTCTTCAATTTGTTAATTTCATTTGATTCAGCTCCTACCATCCATAAACCTCCTCGATGCCATTTTTCTGGCCACCTTTCTACGTGGACTTGGGTTCAAACACGGCCCATATGATAGTAGTAGGGCGTCCATTTGGTGGATGGAAATGGAAAGAGAGTGAATTTTGTGATTTTTATTTCTTTATCTGGGTGCTTGCACTGATTAGTTCACAAATTTAATTTTTTGACATGCTCCCTAGATTGATGTTGTTTTTATAATTTTAAAATTCTTATATAACCTTGATCAAGTTTCATGAGTGCATGTATTCAAATTGAAAAAAAAGCAATGTAATCAAAGTGTAGCCACCAGTGATCCTGTGAGGTCGTACAAGAGGTGGCTGTCGAGGAATGTAATGTACCCCACTATTCAGGTCAGTGGAGACGTCTCGATTTGATCTCCTTGTGATTTTGGTATTTTGTTTTCACCTGTATGTTTATTATTAAATTATTATTTGTTAGTAGTTTTTTATTTATTTATTTCAACATATTAATATAAAAAATTGTGAAAAACGCGATTGTATATAATAATACCAAACACGTTTATCCAATGACTACGTGTCATCGACATTTGCATTTTATACAGGTTCGGTTCTGCTGGTCTGCTCTCAATTCACCAGGCCCCTCAATTAATTACTCACAATTTGGGTAGACAATAAAGTTCCGGTTGGCAGAGACTGAGGCACTGTATAAAGGCAGTTGATGCGCAACGGAACACATGGTGGACCTTGTTGTCTGTTAATGATGTAGATGCAATAGGTCGAATGTCACTGTTATTTTTGTCCTAGGTAGAGGGAGAATGACGTCTATAAATTGAACTTTAACTATTATTTTACTATCAAGATGCATGAACTCAGGATATTTCATTGGAGTTCAATTTTTATCTAGGTACAGGAACTCGGGTATGGTACCCGAGCCTCTACTAGCCCACACCTCAATATAGAAGCCCGAGCCCGTTATTTGGACGCACACCCACTGTTATGCTTACTGGGAGTGGCATGCCCAACCTTAGTGGCATGTTGCCCAGGTTGTGCTGGGTGGGCACCCCCACCATCTTCATGTACTTGAGCCCGAGCCTAATATATCTAGATCCAATCCGCATCTTCATCTATTTTTCACCTCAAAACCAAAAATATTACCACCTGAATAAGAACCACAAGTAGTATTAGTTAAGCTGTTTGGCGCAAGTCCCGGTTGATTTTTCTGAGATTGGGCTGATATCGGAGTTGCAACTGGTCGGAAACAATTGGTTCTCCCCGTCTAACGCTAAGTTAAGGCAAATAATCCATTCTCAATGAATCATTTGCATGCGGTACGAACAGGTTCAAATTAGCTCTTTGGATCCCTATCGTTCCCGGATTCAGGGTCACTCGAAACTTGACTTACTTCTTCAACCTTTTATTAGCAGGCGTTGCTAGAAAATACAAGCTGAAAACCGTGCTGCGAGGCCATGGAACGAACAAGCTACGCCTGGGGCTGGAGAGGAATCGGTCAATCGGGCGCCAGGATAAATAAATGAGGCACGAAGAATGAGACAACTGGTAAACAGAACATCTATTTAATTCCATCTCTGCCGACTGAAGTATGTGGTTTCCATTAGTGGAAAGGGTCTGGTGGTATCATTTATGGCAACTGCACTTTTTTACTGTTCAGTTTTGTTAGACATTGTGAATTTTTAATTTGTTTTAGTTTTAAATTTTAAAAAACTAAAATTTTAATATATTTTAAAACAAAAAAAAACATTTTGAAAAATAAAACCGACAGCGAGAGTGAACAGGTGAATGGTCTGATAAGGAATTGGTCCCCTTAAACAGACAAAGTCGTAGTGAACAGTTGCACGTCCGCAAAAAAGGGATGGCCCCATTAAATAGAGCTACAAGGACGTACATGTTCTTTCAACTTCTCAAGTTTCGATCCACTTTCCATACCTCCCATGCGATCTGAGTACAGAGTAGGAGAGGGTGTGAGAGAGATTGATGTGCAACTACAACTATGCGAGGCCTCATTACCTCTTGTTTTCTTTCTGCGCCGTCAAGATTCCGATTGAGGTTCTCGTGATGGTGGGTTTCATGGACACAGGCAGCTCTTTGTTTTTTACCATAAAAAGCAGACAAATTAGTATAGACTAATCCTTTATAGCTAGCTGATTCCTTGTAATAATTACAAATGGCCTTATTAACTTCCTTTTTTCACCTTTCTTTTCACTTTTAATTTGCTTAACCTTTATTGGTTGAATTATACACTTGATGGGCTTCTGTGCAAAGCCACTAATCAGCAACGGGAACCCTTCTTGCAAACAAGTGAACCTGCTCCTGCTGTGATGGAGCTAACCAAGGAAGATGGTCTTGCACCTAAGCTGGATGCCTTGGCGTAACTAGAGGAAGCTCCAGCTCCAGATGCTGTGAAGAATGCCCCGTTTAACAGCAAATCCCCTTCAGACCTCCAGTTCCAACCCTTCCATTCACTTTGTGGTGCATCCTCATGTTTAGTTACCTGAAAGTATTGATTTGACACATTTTTAGGTTATCTATTCTTCTATCTATCGATCAATGTGCCATGAAAGAGATATCAGTTTGGCCCTCACAGAAAATTACCTCTTTATTAAATCTGTCATTGGGAGCAAGAAACCTATTGCCTTGGCTGTTAATTGTAGGATCAGCACTGCCACCAATTGCGTACATTTTCCAATGTGAGTAGTCGTTGTTTACCACGTGAAAATATCCATGTCTACACCTGCAGATTAATTAAGACACGATGAGAATTTAGACACCATGGCTCTACATATCCGTCTAGATTTAGATTCTGTATATATACCTTGGCATCCTCTGCACAAGCCCTTCTCCAAAGTGGTTGAAGGCAATGGTGACTTGCATGTTCTTGTCTTGTTTATAGCTATCACTATGGCCCAAGAGCATGACCTTGTTGTGATGGGTCAAGTAATTGTTTGAGATTGTTATGGCTGTGGATCCATGAATCGCATCAATCAACCCATCATTGCAATTGGATAAAGAGCAATGATCCACCCACACATGGCTGCCTCCGAATATCGACACCCCATCACCGTCCGATATAGTCCTCCATCCATAATGACTTGGGGAATCCCTCACATAAGCATTCCCTCCTTGCTTACAATCATGAATATTTAGACCATGAATTATAATGTTGGTCACATACTGTATAGTGATGCATGGACCACCAGCAATGTGCACACTGGCTCCTCTTCCATCGATCGTCTTGAAAGAGTTCATGATCAGCTCTTCCTTCAGCTTGATCACCATGTCTCGAGCGAAAATGATCCATAAAGGCTCATCTTGTATAACAGCATACCTAAGAGTGCCTGGCTTGGGATTCACAGGGTCATCATTCCCAGGGTCTGTCACTACATATATCTTACCATCCCTGCCACCGATAGCATGCTTACCGAACCCAATTGCACAATCTGCTAATCTCTGCCGATTCTTCTCCCAATTGGGGTCACACCTCCAGCAATCGTCTATTGGATTGCCGGTTCCACAAGAAAGGAAACCCAATTTTCTTCTAGAGGCGTTGATGCTCCTGAAACAGTTAGGAAACGAAAAACGTGTCACATTAATTTCCAAGATATATATAGCACATTTACATATATTAATTTTAATTGCTAGCTAGCGCCAACTGTTCAAAGGGCTAGAGAATATTATACCTGTGTACTTCCTCCACTACCAATTCAGGATCTTGAACTGGCGAACAGGAAATAAAATTTGGAGCTAGAATAAGCAGGAGGATCGAAAGAGAGAGCGGGATTGCCATTACTCTCTCAATTTGTTCAAACGGAAGGATTTGGACACTAGAAATTTGTGAGAAACTTGGAGGAATGAGGTGCCTATATAAAGGGAATAGATAGGGGTAAAAGAGCTTAATTGGTAAGAAAAATAATAGTGGACCCAGACTTTATTATTTTTCGTTTTCTTTTATTTCTTAAAAAATTAAAATCCCGAGATGTTTTGGTTAGTCAGATTGAGCCGTTAAAGAATCCCTCTCTTGTTTAGATTTTTATTAGAGTGGTTTTCAGTGATACATGACTAGTTGAATTAATTTTTTTAGGATCAAGATTAAAAAAATTAAAAAATATTAGGAAAAAAAATCAAAGTTAAATAAATAAAAAAATGATGAAAAACAAATCTGGAGAGAACATGTGTTAACTTTACTAATTTACACTACCTCTATAGAAAGAAGTGGAAAAATTTACAAAACTTCTACCTCTATAGAAAGAAGTGGAAAAATTCACTAAAGAGTATTAATTTAATATCAAATAATAAAATTAAAAATAAAATCAATTTAAAAAAAAAAAAGTGTCGCTTATGTTAATTCAACTAACATGTGACATAAGATTTGAGATAGAAATAATCTTGTATAAAAACAAAATAAATCATGAAAGTTAAAGTTCAACAACTCAATATTAAATAATAAAAATTTAAAAATATATTATGAAGGACTTTTAAAAAATATCAAACTTAAATAAGGTCAATCTTCAAAACCGGTGGATTGAGTTTTGAGACCAGGATTACCTTGTAGAAGATGAACATGAAAAAACTAACAAAGCAAAATTTCCAATTATAAAGATTCAAAAATCAAAACAATAAAAACTAAATTTTGTATAAAAATAACTAGGGCTCAATTTAAAAAAAAAAAGATAAAAGATTTGTATAAAAATAACTAGGGCTCAATTTTTTTAAAAAAAAAAGATAAAATAAAGACCAATAAAATCAATGAGGACCAAAATTGAAAACAAAATAAAATGTTAAAGGAAAAAATTAAAAAAATCAAGCAAATTATTTCAAAATAGTAATCAAAAGAATAAGGGTCAAACTATATAAAAAAAACAAAGAAAACAAATATTAAAGGATGAAATAAATTTAAAAAAAAACATTAAAATCAAAATAATAATAATTAAATTTAATATAAATATAAACTGAAAAATATAATTGAATTTTTAAAGGTTTAGCACGAATAGCAAGACATAAGAGAAAAAAACTTTAGTACCACTTAATCACGGCAAATATGATGGCACACACCACCTTATTAGCTTCTTCACCACAATATATGTTGGGCATCATGACAATATGTAGTTTTTGGCCATCAAAAGATTTCACATGTGTTTCTAGAAGGGTATACGGATGATCACAAGTGCTATGCTCGTTTTTGTTTTTTTATTAATTTTTTTATATTTTATTAATTTAAATTATTAAACAACCTCTAAAAGCATCTTAATATTATTAAAAAATATTGTAAAGTTGAAAACATGCTTCTAAGCTAACTTTAGATTTTTTATTCTATGGTTAAATTTTTCATTTCATTATATAAAAAATATGAAAAAAAAAAAGAGAAAACCCTCTCATCAAGCTTAATATTTTTTCAACTATTAAAGATATTGACATCATTTTTCTATGAAAATAAAATAAAATAACAAAAAAGTTTATAGATAAAAAAACCAAAAAATTTTGCGTTCAAAGACAACGATATAATTTTACTATATATATATATATAAAAAAGCTAACTAGATTGTCCCATGCCAATCCAAACTAAATCACAAATATCTTTTGAAATTTTTTATAATGTGGATATCATTACCTATAGATTGGACTAGACAAGAACATAAATAAATTCAGGTTGAGAAGAACTTGTAATAGATCATTAAAACTAAAACATTTGTAGAGCACCAGTTCAATATAAAGATTTTAAGTTTAATTCCATTAATATTTATTTATTAAAAAATAATATATTTACATTCGATTAGTTGTATTCACATGAATATATAAAACTTTGACTCTCGTATAGATTTAATAAGAATATTTAAATTTGTGTAATTATGAAAAAACTTGGATTTTTTGATTTGGTGTGTGGCACTCGTTAACAAAACATAATTAGCTTTGAAAAATTATTGTAGTTTAGGATCTATTAGTGTTGTTCACTAGAACAACTTAATGGTATTTTTGTCCTTTCTTTCAATAACATTTACATTAGTTTTTCAAGGGTATTTAAGTATTTTCATATAACTCATTTATCATTTCCAAATTGATTGGAAACTACATTAGTTATTCAAGGGTATTTAAGTATTTTCATATAACTCATTTATCATTTCCAAATTGATTGGAAACAAGTAATTTTTTTTTTCTATCTCAATTGCATAATCAAATAACAAGAATACACTTAATGTCAAAGGAAATTTTTGTATTTTTACAGTTATTTTTTTTGTTATTAAAATTTAAGCCTGGAGTAATTTGGTGTGTCATCAAATATAAAAAAAAATAAAAAAACAATAAAAATACATAACAAAACAAATAAAAATATCCTTTAAATCAAGAAATTTAAGCATGAGATCAAAGGGTGTTTTTATTTTTTCACAAAGTTTTTTTGTAATTTAAAAGTCAATTATGAGGTACTTTTGTGTGTTTTTATTTTTTCACAAAGTTTTTTTTATAATTTAAAAGTCAATTATGGGATACTTTTCCATTAAAACAATGCATAGAAATACCTTTTACATTAAAAAAATAAAACAAACTTACTATTTTCAATTTCAAGGAATATTTTTCCATTAAAAGAATGTATCGTGATAACTTCTAATTTTTTTATTTAATTATAGAGAAAAAATTATTTGATCAGTTAATAATCTTTACTTTTTATACTGAATTTCATATATAATTGCATTTTAAATTTTAATTTTATAAAAAATAAAATAATATATTTTTCATTCAATAAAAATCTAATTTTTATTTATTTTATATATAAAAATCAGTTTCACAAGAATTTTGATTAAATACATATTTCTTAAAAATTAATTTAAAAAATATATAATTAATATTTTTAACCGTTATGCAACATCAAATTCAGAAAATGATTGCATCAAGCTCCATTTGAACGCTCACAATTAACTAAGCTTTTCACTGTTTTTAATTTTTTCTTTTATGGGCAAGACAAGATTTAGGTGGTGTTTTATCGTGCGGATAAAATAGCAGGTTAAGAGTTGAATGCTTTTTTTTTAAATTGTTTTAACATACTAATATTAAAATTATTTTTTAAAATAAAAAAACATATATTACTTTAATATATTTTTAAATAAAAAATATTTTAAAAAATAATTATTAATACTCTTCCCATTTTTTTTAAATTAAAGCCCGCAGTTAATTCTGAAATTTAAAAAGAAAGCGACTGGAGGAAAATCAATCACCGTCAAGGACATAAATGCCATGAAATGATCTTTCACTGAAATTAAAGTGTATAAATGATTAGATAGAGCCTGCAATTAATGGCTAAGTAGCTACTATCACAGCCAAATTATTACTGTAGAGTAGTGTTTAGCATCAAATCATGGTCCAATCTCATGAACTTTATGCTATTAGCATTAATAAATTAAAATTTTGAACTGCAAGGAATTTTAATAAAATAACACGGTTCATATTTGTTATAGTTTTACAACACCCCATATAAAAAGAAGTTATAATTCAAAAAAGTTACAATAAATTAATATAACATTTATAAAACAAAACTTCTTTACAAAATATGACAATAAAAAAAAATTAAAATTTAATTTGAAGATATAATTATTCATTTGGAATTATAATTGTGATTATTTTTAAAGTATTTTTTATTTAGAATTAAATTAAAATACTATTTTTTTATTTTAAAAATTATTGATAATATCAACTCATCAAAATAATCTGAAAATTTCAAGAAAATATTAATTTAAAATAAAAAATAAAATAAATTTAAATTTCTAAAACAATATTTTTAAAACATAAAAATAAATATGACCATATTTAAAATCACGACAGAATAAAATGTCACTGTTTAGAATAAAAAGAGGACAGAAATGGCACTATTCTATGATTTTTTTTCAAACTATATTATTCCATTAATATTTTTAATTTAATTTGCTATATATAAAAAGAAGTGACCATTGATTTAAAGATATTAACGTCCATTAATTTAATTTGCTATATATAAAAAGAATTGACGATTGATTTAAAGATATTAACGTTCCACCGCCCCCCCCCGACACTCTCACAACCCGTCGGTGTTTCTGTTGAAAGTGAAGGCACCTTTTTCCTCCATCACGCATTACTCTTCGTCAGCAATAATTGTTTTTTTTTTTTGGTGATATATAATTAAATTTAGCTGCATTTATCTGATTCAGTTGAAGCGGTTTGTCATTGATTTTGCATCAGACAAGGCCTCGTTGTTTTCCCCGAAGGTTTCTGACTCTCTGTCTGAATTATATTATTATATTGCTTTTAAGATCTCGTTTGTATCTTGAAGAAAATCTAAACCGTCGGTATCGAAATAAAAGATCCACGTAAGCTGATGGATTTTGCAAACAAAAAGCATGTGATTGCTATTAAAAAATAGTATTTTTTATTCAATAAAAGATCGAGTAATTATAAAATATCCAATAAAATAAATAAGCTAAATTATAAAAATTTAATGTTTTTTTTTCTAGAATACCTGTGGAAAAAAGTTATAGGAGAGGCTCTGTGATCATCTTTTGTGGCCAAACAATCATGTCTGATGGATTGTTTCTACTCATAAAAATGAAGTCTTTATTGTCTAACAATTTAGAGGTACAATGCTTTCATGGCATTTATTTTTACTTTTAAGAGTGTCGTTAAATTTTATTTATTTATTTTAAATTTATATATTTTTTAGTATTTTTAGATTATTTTAATGTACTAATTTTAAAAATAAAAGTATATTATTTTAATATATTTATAAATAAAATATATTTTAAAAAATAACTATCATTACCTTCTCCACTCCTCAAAATAATTGGAATATAGAATTAGCAATTATCGTACCACTGAATATCACATGTACAGCATGTGAAGAGCTTCACTGTCACCACAGTCCAAAATGAACATTCATTGTGCTTATTTAATGTTTTTATTGTTTTACATTAAAATTGATATTTAATTAATTTTATAAATATAAAATTAATAATTATATAAGTTAATAATAATTGTAAAGTTTGTAGACATAAGTAATAACCTCTAAAAAACAAACTCGAACTATACCCTTTTAAATTTACTTATTTAATGTTTTATACAGTTTTTTTGTGAATTAACACGAACCGAGTCAATTTAAGCCTATATTGATTACTGTTCGTTTAATAATTGTAATTAAACCCTGTTTAGTTTGAATGGATGAATTTTATCAGACCCTGTTTAAAGAAGCTCATTATAGCTCGCCATAAATAAGCTAGGCATTTTTTACTATAAAAAAAATACAATCTCTTAATTTTTTTTATATTTTTAATATATTATGAAAATACTCCTGGATATAACCCAGGGATGAATCATCACTTTGAATAAGCTGCGTTTGGTGTTGTTTTGGTGAGGTACATGCCACTACAAGGGTTTAAGCAATATTTATTTACCGGATACATGCGAGTTATTGTTTTATTTATTTACCGGATACATGCGAGTTATTTTTTAATTTAAATTATATATATATATATCCAATTAGCACAGAACCTTTATGAAAATTAGAAGAAAAAAAATACTTAAAGTGTCCTTGCTTCCATGGTTAAAGGAAGATTAAAAATTTGTTTTTGGTTCTCAGAATTTGACGTCCTATCGCCCTGGATTGAACCAAAAATTGAACAAAAAAAAATAAAAATTGCATAATCAGACATAAAAACCATGCCCACCCGGAAGCTCCTCTACGGCATGGACTCCATAGATAGACAGCAGCTCCACTCATTAATATTTCTTCAAAAAAGAGCAAGCTTGTATCATTAATTAATTTGAATAGTTCATGTGCGACTCGAGCTTGTATATATAATTTCTCCATACACAGGAGATGATTCCAATTTACAATTCGCATTGTAGAAAATAAAAGCAACTGATTAACTTATGCATTATTTTTCCCCTTTTTTTGTTTCCAATTAATCCTATATTTATAGCTCGTCTATTTTAAAGGCAAAAGGAAAAGGATTTTGGTGCAATGACTACTATACAATTTCTTAATTTTTTTTTAACAAAAATCAAGCTAGAAAAATACCAAATTATTAATCCAAGAAAAAACTATTTATATATAAAAAAAAGGTGGGAACCCAAGTTGTCTATACTAGGAATGATTATTTTTTATTTGATTTGGTTTTTATAAAAAGAGTAACCATATCAAAACTTTTTTAAAAAATCAAAATTGAATCGAAACTGGTTCAGACCAATTGATTTTGGTTAGGTTTAATTTGGTTTTTTAGGATAAAAATCAGTTTAAACAAGTTTAGCCATATTTTTTTTATTTGACTCGATGTTTTTAAAAAATTTTAAGTTTAGTTCAATTTTTTTAATTCCAAACTTACGAAATTAAAATCGAACAAAACAAGTTAATTCTTTTAATTTTTTTTTTTTTTACAGATTGATTTTTTCAGTTATTTTTTTAATTTTTTCAATTTAATTAGTATTCTAATTTTTTACTTATCCTAGTGTATATATTATTCCAACATCCAAGCACATGCTTAGCTAACATGGAAATAAATGTTTTCTTTTTGCTTCCAATCCATTCCCGACGTTATTGTCATTATTATTATTATTATTATTATTATTATTAACAAACAAATAAAGAAATAATAAATTCGTAAGAGTATGTATGTGTGGCTATCCCTGTAGCCCGCGTGCGGAGCTTTAAGTAAATTACGGAGAAAGGGGAAAGCTCAAAGCAGCTTTGAAAACAAGGAGCGACTCACATGGGAAGTCCGTACTGTCTGTCAGTCAGTCAGGCAGTCAAGTAGCCATAGCCGTCTTTTTCGCTTCTTTTATATCCATCACATCATCCTGGCTCGGGAGCCCCATGCACGCACGTTCTCCCATGTGACCTTTGTTCCCTTACATCCTCCACCGCTCGGCCCTGCAATTCCCTTGTCTTACCCTCATATCCATCACCTTCAGAGTGTTTGGGCACGTCTTCTATTATATATATATATATATATAAAATGTAATTTTTTATTTTTTAAATGATTTTGATATGTTAATATTTAAAAAAAAAAAAATTATTTGAATTTATTTTTATGCCACCACTACCATAACATCAAACCTCTACCCTATTTAAGATATGTTTTGTTTTTTATATTTTTTAAAATGCTTGAATTTTTTTATTTTTTAATATTTTATAATTTTAATGTATGAATATTAAAAATATATTTTTTAAAATTTTATTAAATCTTAAAGGAAAAAAAGAAAGAAAGAAAGAAACACCGAATGGGGTATCATAATTAGCTTATAAAAGCTCTCTCTTGCAAGCAACTTCGGTGGGCTGATCTTACGTTAGTTTGATTGAAGACAAGGCCTAACTTAACATGGGTCTCTGCTCTCTCCCTCTCAATGCTGCAGCCCGGCATATCTCTCACAGCCATTAGCTTTTCAAGTTAAACTTCCATGGGTCACTTGGCGGACCTGTTGTATTCGGTGTTATTAAACACGTGGGTCACCCGGAGATTTAATCTAATTTAGATTAAGAAAATGATAATTAATTGATACAGTCAAATTTAAATGATTTAAATATTAATTTATTTACACAGTCAAAACTCAATTTGATGTTTTGTACTTTTCTTTCAAAACAATGTTTTTTAATTTTTTTCTTAAAATTAAAACATCTTTTTAATTAAACGAGGTTAATGTAGATGAACACAATGGCTCGGGTCATCTATCTAACTGTATTTAATACTTTTTTTATATTGCTTTTCATGCAAAAATTATAATTCTATTTTTATCCACAAACTATCTAATTGTTCATTATCTAACATGTCCATATTAACATTTCCATACTGGATAAGATCCTTGTTCATTATGAAGCTGTCTGAGAATATTTAAAAATTATGTATTTAATTATGATGCCCAATGCACAAAACCCAAAGAAAAGGGTTGAAAATATAAATAAAAAAACTTTAAATATCCCACTATACAACAGCTAACAACATAATGTAACATCTAGATTATAAGTCAGGAAAATTAATCCGGATCAATTATTTAAAAAATAATAATTTAATTTTCTTTTTTTTTAAATCAAGAAATTTAAATGAATCAGATCAAAATCAAAACTCAAATTGAATTATATGAGTTGACATGACCGTATTTTTAAATCAACTCGCCAGGTACCATATGAAACAATAGATGATTAGATGCCCATTCTTGAATGATGGGGGGGCTGTCTTGTAGACCCCAATCTGGGCCAAAACCAAACTGTTCTAGATATTGATCACGGCCCACCAAGGCCCACGTATCTTCGAGCTCGACTGGGCACTGAACTGAAGCTCTTTTTTGGAAGGTTGATGGACTCTTGGTTCATTTCTATGGCAAGCAGTCATGTAAACAAAAAGAAAGCATGCGAAAAACAGAAAGGAAACTCTGCTAGCAGTCTGATAATTTATCAGACAGCGCCGGCACGGTCAGCCTACAGAAAAGGATGCAGAAGGAATTCATGCTATTCACCCCTTGCAATTCATTGTTTATTTTCTTTTTCAAAACAGTCTGTTTCGTTGCCCATATAGAGCGTATCGGCTGTGAAACTTCAAGAAAGACAGAACACTGATAGAGAGCTCTCATACATCACACCAGCCACAGCTACCTATCCCGCCCATGAATCTTACGCATCTTGCTGATATCGCTTCTCAACTGCAATACCATTTCTGTACAACCAACATGCCTTGGAGAACCTCAACGAGTATGGAATAGATTTGCATCACCTCCGACATGTATGTGAAGGCGCTATTGGTTGAAGTGCTGCTTCGAAGCAGCTTCAAGCTGTTCTCTGTGTTCATCATAACAGGTGAAAACTATACCTGTCAATCTAGGCCAAATTGAGATAATGCCATCATGACTGAACATCTCTTCGATCACTCTCTTTTGGCTTGATAATCCTGGAGTATAGTTGATTTGGAAAAACATATGCAGTGAGCAAATGAGAAACAATAATTCCCTAACATGACAGGAAAAAAAAGTTGCTCGCTAAGGGAAACAATAACTCCGGCATCTTTTTTAACACACACCACAAAAAAAAATAAAAAAAATACACACTCCTTTTCCCAAAGAGTAACTTATAACTTGTTTCCTGTATTGAAAATATGAAATTAATTAATTAGTCCTTTTAGTATTAGAATTGATTAAATAGTCCTCTAAACAATATTGACCATTCTCAATTTAGTAGTTTTTTGCTCAAAGAATGCCTCCTTGCCTAATTAAATACCTCATCTTCCCAGCTATTTTCTTTGTTCTTTTTTCTAAGAAAAATAAAAAAGAATTGGAAATGGACATGCAAATGACAGGCGACATAAATTATAAAAAAAGAGTATAGGGATCAAACACAAGTTTTCTACACCATGAAACTAGTTAACAAGTTTTGTCACGCTACAGGGACTTGAGTTATAATTTAATCTTTTGCAAATGCCATGAACTAATCCGACACATTCATAACCACACCTAAGGATATCAAGAGGGTGAATTCACAACTAGCTTGCAGTTTTCTGCTCAACGTTTCCAGACAATAATATCATGAAGAGCATGACAAAATGAACATGCATGCATGAAACAGGATGCGGACATAATGTAGGACTCAGGGCAAAAGCACTACCTAATTTTCCTATAATTTAAATAATGTGCCTACATGGTCAATCAGTTAACGATGAAGATGTCAATTCTATATTAAAAAGTGCAGCTACCATTCTACTTTTGCTTATTGTTATGTAGTTCATCCCTTGCACAAACCTCAGTAGGAGCGGAAACTTCACTTTTTTCTACTATGGAATTTGTTTCCCCATCTTGCTTCTGGTCCTGGCCAGATAGATCACCATTTACAACCTTAGGAGCAGAGGAATCATGAATAGCTGCTGTAGATGCGTCATCAATTACAGCAGCACCAACTGGACTGTTTCCATTTCCTCTGATAAATGAACTGCTGCTGTGCTCTTTATTTTCCATTTGACTTCCTCTACCCGCAGCCTCTTCAGCTGTCCTCTCCTCTTCTTCTCTTTGTTGCCTTCTCCTTGCCTCTTGTTCCTTTAATTGCTTGAATCTGAATGACAGTATATTTAGACCATGATACAGAAACTGGGATGAAGAAGTAAGAAAGGAAAGGTTAGTGATTACAGACCTTTCACCAGGACGCGACCCTTTTGGCATCAGCGTTAGTGATTACAGACCTTTCACCAGGACACGACCCTTTTGGCGTCAACTTTTCTTCTTGCCTGGTCTTAGTTTGTATGGAATTTAATTCAGAGATAGGTGTCTGAACCTGCAGTTGGTCCTCTTTAACAATATCATTACTGAACTTCGTCACAGGATTTTTTGCACCCCCTAACTTTTGAAGCCACACCTGTTGTATTGTGCTTAATATGTTATTTGTGAGCCTGCAAAAAATTAAACAAAAATTTCAGGAAAATATAGGAAGAATAGTGGCGGAAAAAACCATTTTCAATCACAACGTCTCCAAGACTCTAAATGAGATAATGTGGTGTTCACATAATTGCAAGGTTGCTCACCAATAAAGGCTTAGACCAGAAGGAACTGAAAGAGAAAAGTAACCGATCATTAATGGAAGGAACTTTGTTATTGCTTGAGAATTCTTCACACTTGGATCATCGCTCTGAAAGCAGTAACACGTTAAAATTTGCAGTGTCATCTAAAACCAAATAAAAAGAGTGACCAATTATGACAGCATTCAAACACAAAACTTTTAGCACTTCATCAAAACACATGACACAGCTTTTAGGCTTTAGGACAAAGGGTCAGCATTCTCTCCCTGCAGCCTTAGGCCTTAGCAAAAAGGGCTGGCACATGTACTAGTTTCCTCAAAGTAAGCAGAACAAAGCACTCAGCATCACAAATTCACTTCAGTTCTTGGCCAGACAAGTTCTCACTACTCTGTCTCTTCTTGCATAACAAAATTGACTGCATCAATATTAGTTATACACTCCTATATGGTATATCTTGTCAATTTCTGTCACACTTCACTTCAGATCTATGCATACACATAGCATGTATTTAGGGTCGCGCATGAAATGGACAAGTGATGCACTTCAGTCATGTAACTATTGATGGCCGCAGTATAGGCATTTGCGGACTCAACATGCACTGTGCTATGAGTTTTCAGTTGCAAAAAAGGCCAAAAAGGATACGCTTTGCTTCACTGCAAGGCATAGCCTCTGAGAGAGCAGAGCACGAGGAAAAAATGTTTTGAACCAGTTAAAAGAGCAATCACTTAAACTAATCAGGATTATGCAGACATGAGCAAATCTAAACTTGGGTAGCAATGGACCTGTGATGATTGCATAATTTGGACGGACATGTATTGCAAGACAACCAACATGGCAGGCAAAACAAGATATGCCACAGTATCTGACCATCCAAGGGGTGGCTGTCCATCCTGAGAAAAACAAAAAAGAAGTAATAAACAACAAGCTCCACAGCATGCCTCAAAGCCTAATAACAAAAAGAAAAAAATCCGAAATAGAATGAAGCAGGAAAAAAAAAACTGCAATCAGCATATCCTAACCGCCATCAACATGAAGACACTTGATTAAAATGCAAGTTCACATTTATGAGTAAGGAGAGTAATAAAAAAGAATTGAAATCCTTTAAGTTGTGATGAAATACTGTTCAGCTTATCTCATCTCTCAGAGAGCAGGATGATTCACAAAAAAGCTTCCCAAGTCTTGTATAGAGTATGATCAGATCAACACAAAGTTCGATCAGAAACCCATGCTAATCAATAGCACTGGAAAACTGAATTAAGGCACTCACTACAAAAGGGAAAAGCCAAGAGATTCCGCTGCCATTTTGACGTTCAGCAATTGTAGTTGGACCGGCCAGAGAGGGTATCCAAAAGAAACCTTCTGTGAGGAGTCCCTTGATATTAGACACAGAAATTAATTTAGAGAAGAAAGATAAATAATATCCATAAAACTAAAAGCTAAAGCAAGTATACTTTTTTATGAAGTGAGAAAATTAACATGGAAGGAATGTTACCTCATTTGCTACATTTGAAAGGGCTCTATAGAGTCCAATCCACACTGGAATTGTGGCAAGTGTAGGGAGACATCCTAGCACAAAGTGGTAAGAATATTGAAAACACTTTTAACTAAGCAGGGCAAAGGAAAGCTTAAATCATGCTACAAAGCAGAAAAAAAAAATCTTATAAAAAAGAGAGAATTAAAGCTACAACAAACTGTGTAACAGAAGTACCTGCTAGTGGGTTTATGCCAGCTAGCTTATACAACCGAGCAGTCTCAAGTTGAATCCTCTCCTGGAGGTAAACAAATGAATCGAACTAGGTCAGCGAAATGACACAAGCAACAAGCTCTGATAAATGGTTCCCATTGCCCTATTTTTATAAGAGAAAAGGAATGTCAGATAGACCTGATCACCAGCATAGAGCTGTTGAACAGCCTTAATTTGCGGTTGCAAAGATCGCATAGCCATAGCAGATTCCACCTGCCCACCACAGCCACATCTTACACATTTGAGCATAATAAACACTGACATGCATAAAAATTGCTTCAAAAAGGAGAAAGAAAACGAACCTGTTTCTTACTCAAAGGAAATGTAGCAGCCTTGACAAGAACAGTCAAGAGTATAATAGCAAAACCATAAGCATACGGTACATGCAAAGCAGATAACCCATCTTTCAACACCTGTAATACTTGCTATAATTAATTATTAAACTCGAGATTCATTTCCTGTTAAAGGAAAAGGAAAGGACAGGACAGGACCAAACCTTTAAAGTACTCTCGAGACAGGAAGTAATACCAGAAAGCCAATCACTGTTCTGTTTGGTGCTACTATCGACGACCTGGTCGTGATTAGAGACAGCAGCATCGGCAATTGTGTAAATAATACTCTCTGCTCTACCAAACAAGTTCTTGATTACAGCCTCCGCGTTATCGGGGTCAGGAAAGAGACCCGGTCTGAAACCGAACCGGGCTACGCAGAGAGAACCGCGAGGAATTAATGGTTTGGGAAGGTGAGGCGGGTGGATGGGGGGGAGAGAGGTAGAGGTTTTGGTTCGGTCGATAAAAGGGAGGGAGAGAGGGATTAGGCTTCGTGTTGTACAGGAAGGAGAAGAGGCCATTCTTGCTTCCTGTTTCCAAGGGAGAGAGAGGTGGCAGAGAGTCGTTTCCTCACTTTTCAACTGCTTTGAGCTGTAAGGGGTCTTTTTCTTTTTAAGATTTGGCCAAACATCACAGAAATCCTCAACCTTTGAGGGGAGTCTAGATTAGGTTACTAACTTATTTTTTTATCTTAATTAGATCCCTATTATACTGAGTGATTCTTAATCAGATACTTCCCTCACTTTTATTCAAATCACATGAAATCTATACAAAATACAATTACATTTTCTAAGGTTTTTAATTTTAATTTAGATCAAGTTATGTAAAAAAAAATATAACGATTTGGTAAATTCATGAGTTTTTGATGAAAAAAAGAAAAAATATTTTATTTTTACATCCTTAATTAACTATTTTGATAATTTAAACTAAATAAAGGATCTAATTAAGAATGAATATCAAATACCTAATTGAAGTAAAAAAAGAGGTTAGGGACTTAACTGATATTGTTCATGTAAATTGAGGATTATCTTGTATTTTATCTTAAATTTTTGTTTACAGTAGTTGGGTCAAGTGATGGCTATTGCCCCATACGTTTTTCACGTGACAAATTGGGAGTATTACAGAGCTAAATAAATAAACGTTTGTGTTGTGCCTGGTCTTGGAGGAAATAGAATAGAATCTCAAGGATATAAGAATATATAAAAATTATTTATAATCATTTAATTTATATATTTTTCAATAAAAACAAAATTAAATACAATATACACTAATAATAACATAAGATTATAAAATTTATTTATAATTATATATTTTAAATAAATATAAAATAAACTCACACACACTAGTAATTATAAATAAATTCTTGTTTATTCGAATTATTTTTAAGTTAATTTTTTAATTTTTTAACTAGATTTATAATTAAAAAAAATTATGATCCAATATTGTTTTATATATTACTCAATTTAATTATAATAAAAAATTATTATTAATTGTATTAACATGTTTTAGTGTTGGAGTTTAATAATAAGAGTTTAAAATTAAAATGTT